>NW_022987744.1:0-150000 GCF_902827165.1 Trematomus bernacchii
TACAAATAAATCTGAGCACACATTGTCTCAGAACAAACCTCAACAGGCCATATCCAAATCTGTATTTCAAAGATTTCGAGCAAGGAACAACAACATGTTTGCATTGTCGGGCAAATGCATCTTTGACTGTAAACTGTCGGGAAGGTTGCTACCTTTTTAAAACAAATGTGACACACCGCCCGGCTCATTCAAGTCCGTAGGTTCGCCTCGTTGATTTGGCTTAAATCCAAAATATTCCCACACCAGAGATGTGGTATTAGGTTTTGTAACCAATTCCATTTAACTTCAAATTCCCCTCGAGTAAGTCACACGTTGTCTCTTGTCTCTAAAAGCACTTGAGGTGTAGGGAAACTAAATATTCTTCCTTAAGATGTTAAAGATGTTAAAAACAGACACCCATCAGACGGTTGCTCCTCTCTTCTCGCTCTTCTCTGTTTTCATTGTCAAGTTAAATCAGTTTTCTAAACCGCTCTTCTTCTCTCTCTCTCACAGCTACGTAATCGACGGAGCGACGGCCCTGTGGTGCGCTGCGGGCGCCGGACACTTTGATGTGGTTCGCCTCCTCCTGAGCCACCGCGCCAACGTGAACCACACAACCATCACCAACTCCACGCCTCTACGCGCCGCCTGCTTCGACGGACGCCTGGACATCGTGCGCTTCCTGGTGGAGCACAACGCCGACATCCGAATCACCAACAAATACAACAACACCTGCCTGATGATCGCCGCGTACAAAGGGCACGCTGACGTCGTCCAGTTTCTGCTTGAACGCGGCGCCGACCCCAACGCTAAGGCGCATTGCGGGGCGACCGCTTTGCATTTCGCGGCAGAAGCGGGGCACCTTGAGATCGTGAAGGAGTTGGTGCGATGCCAGGCCAACATGGTGGTCAACGGGCACGGGATGACTCCTCTGAAAGTGGCGGCGGAAAGTTGCAAAGCGGAGGTCGTGGAGTTGTTGCTGGAACACGCCGATTGCGATGCAAAGAGTCGTATCGAAGCGTTGGAGCTACTCGGCGCTTCCTTTGCAAACGACCGCGAGAACTACGATATCCAGAGAACGTATCATTACCTGCACATGGCGATGATGGAGAGGCATCGCGATCCAAACAACGTTATCGTGAAGGAGCTTCTTCCTGTCATCGAGGCGTACGGCGGGCGAAGCGAGTGTCGTACGATGTCGGACCTCGAAGCCATCAGAGTGGATCGAGACGCGCTACACATGGAGGGTTTGATGATACGAGAGCGCGTTCTCGGCTCCGATAACATCGACGTGTCTCATCCGATCATCTACCGCGGCGCCGTCTACGCCGACAACATGGAGTTCGAGCAGTGCATCAAACTGTGGCTTCACGCGTTGAGGTTGCGGCAGAAAGGCAACCGCAACACGCACAAAGATCTGCTTCGCTTCGCCCAGGTGTTCTCGCAGATGGTGCATCTGAAAGAGCGCGTTGTTGCGCCGAGCGTGGAGCAGGTGTTGAGTTGCAGTGTTTTGGAGATCCAACGCAGCATGGCGAGGGTTGAAACCGCCACCGAGGCAGAACTACCGTCGGCGCTGGACAACTACGAGTCCAACGTGTTCACCTTCCTGTACCTCGTCTGCATTACGACGAAGACAAACTGTGGCGAGCAGGATCGCGCGCGCATCAACAAGCACATCTACGACCTGATCCAGATGGACCCTCGTTCTCGTGACGGCGCGTCTTTGCTTCATCTCGCCATCAGCTCCAGCACGCCGGTGGACGACTTCCACACCAACGACGTGTGCAGTTTCCCGAGCGCTCAGGTCACGAAGCTGCTGCTGGATTGTGGCGCGCCGGTGAACGCCGTGGATCACGAGGGAAACACGCCGCTGCACGTCATCGTTCAGTACAACCGGCCAATCAGCGACTTCCTCACGCTGCATGCCATCATCATCAGCCTGGTGGAGGCGGGCGCGCACACCGACATGACCAACAAGCAGAAGAAGGTATATATTGATTTGTTTCGAATGTGTTAAATACTATACAAACTCAAGCAGTGTCAAATTGATGAACAAAAATATTGCATGCATACATTGTATAGAGCTACAGGGTAGATATATCAATGGCTCCTCCAACAGAGCAACACAATAAGACAGATACAATAGTTAAAATAGTGCAAGTAAATAGAATAGAAATAGAGTCTAAATACAAGTAATTGGAATATTTTGATTTGATTTATTTCGAATGTGCAAAACAATAATTAAAAAAAATTATAATAATGAAATAAAACATGAGAATTATTATACCGTACAAACTTATTCTAAATTATATATAAACAAATGATCTACCGAATTACACGTCTGAGAAAGGGGTGAGAAGAAGTTTACATTTATTTAATCCCACCCCTTCTCCCAAAAACTCAATTATTAACATTTAGAATTCAAGATTCAAGGCTTTTATTGTCATTAGTACTACAGTGAAGATATATCAATGTCTTAGGTCACAGGCTCATATATATATATATATATATATATATATATATATATATATATATATTTGTATTTTGTATTCGAGATTGTGGGAAACAGTATGTCGATCTCTCTGTACACACAAACTGAAAGATTGATGTTAGAAAAATCTCACTGGTCACCGGCTTGAGCTTCAATCTCAGGATCCATGTATTTATTATCCTCTCAAGAATGGAAGTAGTCGAAAACATTTTCTCAAAATTCTGACTTTTTCTCAAAATTCCATGGGAGGCGCCAGTCTCAGGACACCTCCACTCTGAGGACACCTCCACTCTGAGGACACCTCCACTCTGAGGACACCTCCACTCTGAGCACACCTCCACTCTGAGGACACCTCCACTCTGAGCACACCTCCACTCTGAGCACACCTCCACTCTGAGGACACCTCCACTCTGAGGACACCTCCACTCTGAGGACACCTCCACTCTGAGGACACCTCCACTCTCAGGACACCTCCACTCTGAGGACACCTCCACTCTGAGGACACCTCCACTCTGAGGACACCTCCACTCTGAGGACACCTCCACTCTGAGGACACCTCCACTCTGAGCACACCTCCACTCTGAGCACACCTCCACTCTGAGCACACCTCCACTCTGAGGACACCTCCACTCTGAGGACACCTCCACTCTGAGGACACCTCCACTCTGAGGACACCTCCACAGGACAGGAAGTGCCCGCTAAGAATTACAAAATAAAATCGCCACTTTCCAAACAGGAAATGCACGCAAATACAACGTAAAATCGTACTGACACCATAGACTGACATTTATATATATATAAATAGGGACACCTTGTATTGTTAACTCTCAGTACAGCGCCACTTTCCGAACAGACAAACAAATGCACGCTTAGACAAAAGAAAATTGCACTGACACTTATATCTATATATTTATATAAATAACGACATCTTGTATTTCTCTCTCTGATGGTGGGTTGCGTTTGCCATTCGATCAGTGAGAGGAGAAAAATGCAACAAAATGTGTCAAAATCCGTTAATATATGGATGAGTGGGGGGGGGGGGGGGGAACGGCTGGACACAGGCCGTTGGGGGACACCCGGGACCGGGCAGTGTCCCCGGTAGAAGGAACCAGGTGAAATAGCCCAAAAAAAATTAAATTAATAGAACCGGGGAAAAGTGAAAAAAAGTGTCAGAAAATAGGCACTCGTGAGACGGCAGAGTCCCCTGTCAACTCCCGTTACATTCTTCCATGGTGCCATTTGAGCGAAAAATGGCTAACTCAACTTTTACGAGAACCAGGCTGGGGGGGGTCAAAAGGGCTTGACCAAGGCCGACCCAAAGTGCATGGTGAGCGGACTCATCACCTCCGTGATGAGTCTCCATTGTGATTTGAAAACTTCCATCAGACGAGTCCTAAGGGGGGCGGGGAAAAAAACGTGTTCGTCAGAATTGTCACTTCCTGTCCTGAGAGTGGAGGTGTCCTGAGAGTGGAGGTGTCCTGAGAGTGGAGGTGTGAGAGTGGAGGTGTCCTGAGAGTGGAGGTGTCCTGAGAGTGGAGGTGTCCTGAGAGTGGAGGTGTCCTGAGAGTGGAGGTGTCCTGAGAGTGGAGGTGTCCTGAGAGTGGAGGTGTCCTGAGAGTGGAGGTGTCCTGAGAGTGGCGCTGTCCTGAGAGTGGAGGTGTCCTGAGAGTGGAGGTGTCCTGAGAGTGGCGTGTCCTGAGAGTGGAGGTGTACTGAGAGTGGCAGGCTGTACTGAGAGTGGAGGTGTCCTGAGAGTGGAGGTGTCCTGAGAGTGGAGGTGTGTCCTGAGAGTGGAGGTGTCCTGAGAGTGGAGGTGTCCTGAGAGTGGAGCCTGCACCGGAACAGTCCTGAGAGTGGAGGCCTGCAGACAGACCCCTCTCCAAAATTCTGACTTTTTCTCAAAATTCTGACTTTTTCTCAAAATTCAGAAATTTTTTTTTTCTCAAAATCTCAAAAGTATGAACATTTTCTCAAAATCTCAAAATTATGACTTTTTCTAAAAATTGACATTCTTCAAAATTATGAATTTTTCTCAAAATCTCAAAATTATGACTTTTTCTCAAAAATCTCAAAATTCTGACTTTTTCTAAACACTTAAATTGTTAATAATCCCTGGTCCCCGTCTTGATCTTCAATCTCAGGATCCATGTACTTGTGATCCTCTCCAGAATGGAAGTAGTCATCACATACAGAGCATCAACTAGTTCCTGAACAGTGTCCTTCACATGCTGATATCCAAGAGAGGGAGTTACACAGTCACAAGATGGAGGAATAGAAAGCAGTATTCAATGTTTACTTCAGATTAGCTCCACGTCAGAAATGAGCATGCTTGTATTTTGACACTAAAATTGACTTTGACTTTGACTTTAAAGACGCCGCTGGACAAAAGCACCACGGGCGTGTCGGAGATCCTGCTGAAGACGCAGATGAAGATGAGTCTGAAGTGCCTGGCGGCGCGCGCGGTGCGGAGGCATCGCATCACGTACCGCAACCAGATCCCCAAAACCCTGGAGGAGTTTGTGGAGTTCCACTGAGCTCTTTCTTCAGAGACTCTTTCTAACTGACACTGAGAACGAGAACCAGGCGCCCGCCAAGAGCTTTTATTAATACAAAAAACATGTCACTTTTTTTCTATTTTTAAGTATTAATCTCTAAGAAGAAGCAGCAGCAGCTGAGAGGACGCTGCTGCAGGGTCTCTGCCTTATCTGCCCGACGACAGCCGCCATTTTCCTTTGAGAGAGAGGGTGAGAGAGTGAGAGTGAGAGGGTGAGAGAGTAAGTGTGTGTGTGTGTGTGTGTGTGTGTGAGAGAGAGTTTGTGAGTGAATGAGAGAGAGAGTAAGTGTGTGTGTGTGTGTGAGAGAGAGTGAGAGGGTGAATGAGTGAGAGAGAGTAAGTGTGTGTGTGTGAGTTTGTGTGTGTGTGCGTGAGTGAATGAGTGAGAGAGTAAGTGTGTGTGTATGAGTGAGAGAGAGTGTGTGTGTGTGTGAGAGTTTGTGTGCGTGAGTGAAAGAGAGAGAGAGAGAGAGAGAGTGAGTGTGTGTGTGTGTGTGTGTGTGTGTGTGTGTGAGAGTTTGTGTGTGTGCGTGAGTGAGAGAGAGAGTGAGACTGAGAGAGTGTGTGTGCGTGAGTGAGAGAGAGAGAGAGAGAGAGAGAGTGAGTGTCTACAGAGAAGCCAACAGACTCGTCTGCTTTACTCTTGATTTGAAATGATTTTCACCGGGTTTTTTTTATTTTCTACTGAAACAGCAACGAGGAGAGAGAATGAGGACGCTTTGATCGGGACAGGAAATGATCTTAAAATCAGCTTTTAGTTCATGTTTTATTAAATGTTCTGCTGGTGACATCATCATTTTCATCTGAAAACTGCACCATGTGGCAATGTGTGTGTGTGTGTGTGTGTGTGTGTGTGTGTGTGTGTGTGTGTGTGTGTGTGTGTGTGTGTGTGTGTGTGTGTGTGTGTGTGTGGTGTGTGTGTGTGTGTGTGTGTGTGGTGTGTGTGTGTGTGTGTGTGTGTGTGTGGTGTGTGTGTGTGTGTGTGTGTGTGTGTGTGTGTGTGTGTGGTGTGTGTGTGTGTGTGTGTGTGTGTGTGTGTGTGTGTGTGTGTGTGTGTGTGTGTGTGTGTGTGTGTGTGTGTGTGTGTGTGTGTGTGTGTGTGTGTGTGTGTGTGTGTGTGTGTGTGTGTGTGTGTCCTTTAGAGCTGCAGACAGTAATATTGTTTGGGTTGTTAAATGTCAGAATGTAGTGATGTCTTCAAATGTCCAAAGAGATTCACTTTCAGATCAAAGAGAGTACGATACGGAGAGGAAAGCAGATTGTATTGTCTGAACGTTAAAATACTTTTATCGAGCACGAAAGATTACCAAAATAATTTATGATTTTTATTTTCAGCTTTTTTGAGATTCCTCGCTTCAGCTTCAGTAATTCTGAGATTTAAGTCTGACTTTTTTTCCACTTAAACAGATTTAAGTATTTTTTTAAAGCCCGAAATCCTAAAATCAATGGAGCATTCACAAGAGGAAGAGGATAGCTTGATTTAAATGATAAATATGATTTGTTTGGTTTTAATTCCCTTCTTTCCTGTTTAATCATGTCGTGATTAATCAGATGTATTTATTTAGTCCTGTTCTGCTGAACGAGGTCACTAAAGACAAAACATCCAAACTCAAAGAGAATCCCATCTAAAGTGCAGTTTGCTGTCCACATGCTTTTGGCCATATAGTGCATGTTTTCAATAGTTTGCCACTTGTGATGGAGACTCTGATGATGTGTGTGCGTGAGCTTTCATGTTGAAGGTCTGAGGACGTCAGCACAGAATGTTTGCCAAGAGATTCAATATATATTTTTTATTTTCCACTGTCGTCCTGAAGTGAAAACACATGATTTTATTTGAATGTTCAGTTGTTCTGATCCTGTGTCTGCATCATTAATGAGGGGGAAATATGACTTTGCATTAAAAACAACTCATTTTTAACGACTGTCTCTGACTTCCTGTTGATTCATTTTAATTCATGCATCCCACTTGATTTATTTTGTTTCTTTAAATACATTTCTGACATTTGAAATCCTCTGGAGCAGAGAGAGGAGCTGTGGGTTGTTGTTATTGATTAATGCATCAGTTGTTTGGCTTTTTAAATGTCAGAAACTGAAAATAAATGTCCATCAGTGTTTCTTAAAGGTGGGGTAGGTAATTTTGGAGAAACCAGCTGGAGTGCACGAGAATTTGAAAATACACAGCCGGAAAAAATCACTTCCTCACAGAGCCCCTCCTCCAACACACACGAACGCACACATGACCAATGAGGGCACCAGATAAGTGTGTGCACAGATGGAAGGCTGACAGGCAGGTAGGCCATCCAGTTATTTTAGCCGGGCCGGCTCAGATGATTGGTCGTGCTTTTTACAGAACTACAGCTTCCACAGATGATATTTATTAATGGATTTATTGTCAAAGCACTTCTGATATTCATTGCTATCGGGATGTTAAGAGCATTCCATGGAATATAACAAAAAGTGTTTCTCAAGCCGGTTTCTCAAACTTACCTACCCCACCTTTAAATCCCAATATCATGACATCAACTGAAATATAGTCAGATATTTTAAAGTAAGTAAAGAAATATTAACTTTTAAGGACTTTTCAGACTTATTTTTCCACAATATACTGACTCAAACTAAAACGTTTTTAAATGTAATATCCATAATAATAACTTATCTGTTGCTTTTTGTTTAAAATGTTAGTTATATCTGCAGTGTCTCCTCTATATCTTGGCTCTGGAGTACGGTGGCCCACAGGTACAAAGAAATATATGAAAGAACTCATTTACAAAAATGGCAGAAAAAAAGTCTGCTATTTGCCGAGATTAAATTCACAAAAGGAGGAGAGAAAAAGGTAAAGTTCTGGGTGAATGGTCAGTGTGAGAAGGGGTGTAGTTCTGCTAGCTGTCCACTAGGTGCTGCTAACTGACCCTCTGATGAAACACAGGTCAGGGTGAATGGTCAGTGTGAGAGGGGGTGTAGTTCTGCTAGCTGTCCACTAGATGCTGCTAACTGACCCTCTAATGAAACACATCAGGGTGAATGGTCAGTGTGAGAGGGGGTGTAGTTCTGCTAGCTGTCCACTAGGTGCTGCTAACTGACCCTCTAATGAAACACAGGTCAGGGTGAATGGTCAGTGTGAGAGGGGGTGTAGTTCTGCTAGCTGTCCACTAGATGCTGCTAACACCCTCTAATGAAACACAGGTCAGGGTGAATGGTCAGTGTGAGAGGGGGTGTAGTTCTGCTAGCTGTCCACTAGGTGCTGCTAACTCACCCTCTAATGAAACACAGGTCAGGGTGAATGGTCAGTGTGAGAGGGGGTGTAGTTCTGCTAGCTGTCCACTAGATGCTGCTAACTGACCCTCTAATGAAACACAGGTCAGGGTGAATGGTCAGTGTGAGAAGGGGTGTAGTTCTGCTAGCTGTCCACTAAGTGCTGCTAACTCACCCTCTAATGAAACACAGGTCAGGGTGAATGGTCAGTGTGAGAGGGGGTGTAGTTCTGCTAGCTGTCCACTAGATGCTGCTAACTCACCCTCTAATGAAACACAGGTCAGGGTGAATGGTCAGTGTGAGAGGGGGTGTAGTTCTGCTAGCTGTCCACTAGGTGCTGCTAACTCACCCTCTAATGAAACACAGGTCAGGGTGAATGGTCAGTGTGAGAGGGGGTGTAGTTCTGCTAGCTGTCCACTAGATGCTGCTAACTGACCCTCTAATGAAACACAGGTCAGGGTGAATGGTCAGTGTGAGAGGGGGTGTAGTTCTGCTAGCTGTCCGCTAGGTGCTGCTAACTGACCCTCTAATGAAACACAGGTCAGGGTGAATGGTCAGTGTGAGAGGGTGTAGTTCTGCTAGCTGTCCACTAGATGCTGCTAACTGACCCTCTAATGAAACACAGGTCAGGGTGAATGGTCAGTGTGAGAGGGGGTGTAGTTCTGCTAGCTGTCCACTAGATGCTGCTAACTGACCCTCTAATGAAACACAGGTCAGGGTGAATGGTCAGTGTGAGAGGGGGTGTAGTTCAGCTAGCTGTCCACTAGGTGCTGCTAACTGACCCTCTAATGAAACACAGGTCAGGGTGAATGGTCAGTGTGAGAGGGTGTAGTTCTGCTAGCTGTCCACTAGATGCTGCTAACTGACCCTCTAATGAAACACAGGTCAGGGTGAATGGTCAGTGTGAGAGGGGGTGTAGTTCTGCTAGCTGTCCACTAGGTGCTGCTAACTGACCCTCTAATGAAACACAGATCTGAAAAAATGAAGAACTTTACACAGAAAAAACTCTTAAATTGGCTTGAGATAAAGTCACACATTTAGGAGATTTTCATTCATAGATACAGCTGTAAATATCAAAATAAAAAGTGAGGTTTTCATAAATACAGCCACAAATTTACAAGACAAAATAAATGTTGCTTAAATAAAATTCACAAATGAATGAGTAAACTACCTAAAAACAATAGTGAGGTTTTGGTCAAGGAGCCAGTTCGCTCTCTTGCAAATTAACCTGTTAAGTCCTGAGCCTGTTTTTCAGGTCTCAGGCTCGAAAATGACATTCCCAGAACAAATGACCATATCTTCCCTTCTAAAAGGGTTAAATTAATAATCTTTTTTCTCAAAGTAATGATAAACCTGTGAGTTGGATGTAGAAAAGTCAGAATCAAAATAGATGTTTTTAATTTTAAAGAAAATTCAGATTGAACATAGTAAAAAACTGTAAATTATAGTGTCCGTCCAAAAATTCTTTTTTACTTATAGTGAAAACTACCCTTGGATGATGGTAAGGTAGACTAAAAGCTTTAGGAATCCAAAGTACAACATATAATAAGTACCCTGTATCAAGATTGATGCAAAACAAGAGACATTTGACCTTTTTAGAGAGATTTAGCAAAAATAAACCACTTCTGGGGTCATTTGGGTGGATTTTCCATATCTCTGGCCCCCCTTGCTCGATTTTGATGGTTGACACCTCTTTCTGACCGTTAGAGCCAATAGAATCGAAGGGGGAGTCCACCACACACACACGTTGTGAAGAGAAAAGGTGGGGGCTTTGCGCATGCAGTTTTGCATCAGAGTGAGCCTATCTCTCGCTCTGACATCTGGAAACGGAAAAGCAGTTTTATTTCTTATGGATTATGAGAAATCATTTCAAAGGGACACAGACACATTGGATTAACCTATGGATTAACTTCAGCAGCGTTTTTATCATTTTAATGCCATTGAAGACCACTTTGGAGAGACTACAGAGACAAGGTAAAAATGTTAGCATTTTTAGCTACCTAGCGTCACCTGTTTTGATGTCTGTTTTTGCTTATAACGTCGCCATTTCGTATAATTCAGTGAAAATGAGGGTACCCATAGATTCTGTGTCACCTCACGATGTGAAACGATGTCATGGATGTGGAGAAGAGATAAATATAAGGTTTTGTGAGTGATTTTCGGTGCAGTAATCTGTTAGCATTTTTCGCTCGTTGCTAATTCAGAGGCTCAGTGTTAGCATTGTGGGTTTTATTTCGAAAAATAAATAAAAATGATCAGTTAGATGAGTTTCTTCCCGTTACATGGATATAAAACATTCATTGTTTATTAACCTGTTACGCACCTTCCGCCCGGTACCGGGCGGATAAACGCGTCATTTGCAGGAAACAACGTCTAAGGAATCTTAATATTTAATAAAACTATGAATGTGTTATATCCATGTAACGGGAAGAAACTCAGCTAACTGATCTTTTTAATTTTTTTTTTCAAAAAAAACCCACAATGCTAGCACTCAGCCTCTGAATTAGCCACGAGCGAAAACATGGAACGTAATGCGGCACTTAAACTCACTAATAACTCCCTTATTACTTATCCTAGATGCACAACCAAACACTCTTTTTTGGTGTCCTGGAGACACTGAATCTAACGGTGCCCTCCTCAACACTCAGTGATAAACATTCGCGACGCTATAAACGAAAGCGTACATCATCACATGTGGAGCTAAGTAGCTAAACATGTAAATATGGCTTACCTTGGTCAAAAGTGGTCTTCAATGGCATTAAAACGATAAAAAAACGATGCTGCAGTTAATCCATAGGTTCATCCTATGTGTCTGTGCCTTCTTTGAAATTATTTCTGATAATCCATAAGCAATAAAACGGCTTTTTAATTTCCAAATTCCAGAAGGAGACATTCCTCCACTTTGCTTTCGATTTCCACACGCGAAGCGCCCACATTTTTTCTTTACAATGTGTGTGTATGTGAGCCTCCCCCTTCGATTCTATTGGCTCTAACGGTCACAAGGGTGTGTCAACCAACCAAATCGACCAAGGGGGGCCAGAGATAGGTCAAATCCACCCAAATGACTCCAGAAGTGGGGGTTTTTGGCTAAATCTCTCTAAAAAGGTCAAATTTCACTTGTTTTGCATCAATCTTGATACAGGGTACTTATTATATGTTGTACTTTGGATTCCTAAAGCTTTTAGTCTACTAACCCATCATCCAAGGGTAGTTTTCACTATCTGTAAAAAATAATTTTTGGACGGACACTATAATTTACAGTTTTTTACTATGTAAAATCTGAATTTTCTTTAAAATAAAAAACATTTATATTGATTCTGACACTTCTACATCCAACTCACAGGTTTATCATTACTTTGAGAACAAAGATTATTAATTTAACCCTTTTAGAAGGGAAGATATGGTCATTTGTTCTGGGAATGTCATTTTCGAGCCTGAGACCTGAAAAACAGGCTCAGGGCTTAACAGGTTAACAGGTTAACAAGAAATGTAGTGCCTTTACAAAGAAACACGTCTAAAGTTCCCTGAGATTAAATACAAAATATACACAAAACACCAGGAAATGCTGAGATAAAGTCACAGGAGAGAACAATCAAAATATAACAAAAGAAAAGTGAAGTTAAAGCTTAAATAAAGTCACAAATTGACAAGACATTTTGTGTATTTACAAAAAAATAAATATGAAATAAAAAAATATTGCAGAAATAAATATGAAATAAAAAAATATTGCAGAAATAAATCTGAAATGTTATGTTTATATTTTGAAAAGTCATTCTCCCTCTCGTTTCAGGTCGCTGTGCTCCCTGCCCCCATGCGTCTCCAGCGTTTGTGATTGTCTACCCTGCCCTGATTGTTTCCACCTGTGCCCCTTACCTTGTGTGTATATATTGTCCTAGTCTCCCCCTGTCCTGTGCCAGTTGGTCTTCTCCCATGACTTGACAAGCCAGCGTACCTTCTAGCCTGATCCACGTCCATTGTTTTGCTTCAGCTCCTTTTCATAGTTATTAGTTTTCCTCGAAAGAGGGATTTTGTGTTTTTCCATAGTTTAGTTACGTTGCCCTCTTGAGAGTGTTTTTTTGTTCTCTACTTTGTTACTGTGTTTATATCCAGTAATATACTTGATTTTTGAATCGTCTGAGTCTGAGTTGTGCATTTGGGTTCATGCCTCTGAGTTCGCCCCTTGACAGCTTGAGATCAAGTCACACATTTTGGAGATTTTCATTCATAGTGAAAAGGAATCTAACTTCGATACAACCAACGTTAATATCTAGGTCGGCTCCGATACCGAGCTCCGATGTTGATAAGGCTCCGGAAAACGTCCGTCCTACCTTTAGGACTAAACCCCCCAGAATCTACACGCAAGATCACCGTAATCTGCTTAGGGGGGCACTAACAGCGTGGCCTCTAACACCAGCTGCCCGTCGTATCACTTCTTTCAGGCACTAAAGCATCGGATGTCTGACCGCCAGGATAGCAACTGAGTGTGTAGTGTGTAGGTGTTGGTGGGCTGGTAGAACCGGTTTTATTAAGGTTTTCACAAAAATAGAGGATTACAAGAATCCAAAAAATAACTTAACAAAGATACAAAAGTTTTACAAGGACACAAGGTCAAAGTACAAAAGCAACATGTTCCCAATGAACCCCCTAGAGCGCTCTAAAAGAGCCCAAGCTCTCTCCCCTCCTCCCTCTCTGCATCAGGTGGTTTCCCCTTTCCTCTCTTTGAGGGAGAAGGAGGTCACAGGTTCAATTCTTACTTAATGAATCAATTAACAATGTAAAGTTAAAATTAAACAAATGAAGACTATATTAATGATATGCAATTTTAACAAAAGGGAATATGAACATTTTTATGAAAGCAGAACACATTTTCAATGTCATGTTTAGAATTGAGTTTTTCTTTCAACTTCAAAATGTAACAAATATGCAAACTTTATACTTTAATTTATTAACAGAAACAACCTTAACACAACTGTCACTATTGTCTCTAAGATGTGTTGCTCCTGGATGTTGGACCTAAAACCATCAAGTCTGTACACAGTTCACTCTCATCCTGTGTGCATTGTTGTCCTCAATCGTTGTAACCACTCTCAAGGTGTCAAGGTGTCAAAAACCACAACGCCTTCCTAGAATTGTGGTTGGAACTTTTATGCTTTGCTTGCACCTTCTAAAATGCATAATGTGCATAGGTCAAGAGTTCAGGATGTTCTGTCTGGTTTCACATGTCTGGTTTCACATGTCTGATAAGACATTATTGAAACATACATCCTTTCCATCAAACCAAATTATAGCCAATATAGCATTTTTGATCAATGGTAAGCTTAATAGAGGTAGGTGAGGTAAAGGTGAGGTCTGTCACGGCCACTTTAACAGCAGATCTGTCAACAATAGATACAGCTGTAAATATCAGCAGAAATGTTACTGAGGACAACATATACCTCATTCACAACAACGCAACTCCGGTTCAAGCTCCGTGCTAGAGCTTTTCAGGTTCAGAACCGGTTCTTCGGTTTAGCTCCGGCTCTTTTCACACCGCCCAGAGTCCGACTGGTGCTGCGTCATTGCGTCATCGTTTGCGTCATGGGGTAACCGTTTGCGTGCCTGCTTCATAAAGCCAAACCGCGCGGAAACCCCTCACAGCACACACCGACAACAACAACAATGGCCGATTGTGTTGAAGCGCTACTCGTTTTGGTTTTGCTCCCCTCCAGTTTCCTCTGTACCTCTTTGGAAGACCAGATTCCCAGTAGGGAGCTGGTCTCTTCAGTGGACCACTGCTGCTTGTTAAGTTTCTCCATCGTTCTGTACAAACTGGATAAAACGCGGGCTTTTTGTTGTTGTTCAGGAGTTGATCCCGCCCCTGCCCACGCCTCGACGTAAGCGTGACGTATGCGGTGCTTTTGCTCAAGCCGGACCATTTTTTGGTGCTTGAAACGAACCGGATTCCGGAGCTAAGAGGCTGCTCCGCTGCGGTGTGAACAGGAAAACCCGGTGCTTTTCAAGCTCCAGCTCCGAACCGGCCCTGAAACACCGTTGGTGTGAATGAGGTATCTGAGGACACAGCCTTCAAAATAAAAGAATCTCTGAGGACACAGCCTTCAAAATAAAAGCCTCTCTGATAAAAACACTTCCGACAGTAAAGACATAATCAGTGAGCCAGATTTAAAACACCAACCCTTAAACCCAGGACAGGAAGTGATCTCCTCCTACAGAGGACACAGAGACACTGAGGAGTCAGCTGACACTGACCAGAACCCAAACCCAGCATAGAGAGGATCAGTGAAGGTGGTTCTGAAGGTGTGGAGGTGGGTCAGTGTGTCAGAGGAGACTCTGTAGAAGGAGAGAGAGCCAGCAGGATGATCCAGATACACTGCTACTCTACAAGAGGAGGAGGAGGGGGAGGAGGAGGAGGAGGAGATGCGTATTGATGTGTTATTGTGCCTGACTGAGTAACCATAACCAGAGCACTCCAGACTCCAGGACTGATCATTGTATCCAAACCAACAGTCCTCTCCGTCTCCTTTCCTGCTGATTCCTCTGTAAGTCACTGCTATAAAAACCCCTCTTCTCCACTCGACCTCCCAGTAACAGCGACCAGTCAGAGCTTCTCTGCACATCAGCTGTTTCCAGTAGTCAAACCTCTCTGGATGATCAGGATATGGCTGCTTCTCTCCTCTCACACATGTCACCGTCCTGTTGTTGTCAGACAGTTTGAGGTTTCTCCATGCTGTGTTTGAGTCCAGGGTGAGTTCACAGGAATCTGATGAGAGACACAGACAGCAGTTTATCACCAGACTCACCGAGGGCCGGTTCTGACCAAGTTTAATATTCTTATTTTATTGTTGTTGTTCATTTATATCTTATTTTACCTAGTTAACATTTATTTATGCATATTTTATATCAGAGCTACCAGCAAAGCAAAGATCTGCTAAAAACCGGCCCTGGACCCACCTGAAGGCTTTACTCTCTGTTAG
The DNA here is from genome assembly GCF_902827165.1 of Trematomus bernacchii. Classification (NCBI taxonomy): domain Eukaryota; kingdom Metazoa; phylum Chordata; class Actinopteri; order Perciformes; family Nototheniidae; genus Trematomus; species Trematomus bernacchii. The sequence continues at coordinate 15,248 of NW_022987744.1, forward strand.
TGATCCTTTCTATAATAGCGCTATATAAGTGTCATGTATTATTATTATTATTATTATAGAGTTTAAAGGCGATGCATGCCAGTCATGTTTTAATGAATAAATAGCACCTCCATCATCTTTGTCTTTAGAGAGAAGCTGACTGATCCACACTTACACTTCCTCAGACCTGGTTTTAACCTCTGCTCTCCACCATGGTCCAGCCTGGAGGAAGAAACACAGTCAGGATGATGTTTTTTACAAAGTGAGTCCACTTCTCACAGGTTGGAGTAAATTGACCAATGTATGATTGACAGATGCTGTTATCTTTCCCATATTATAAATATCCATTGAGATGTCCATCCATCCATCTTTTATAATAGTTTTCCACATTTTAAGAGAACATTTCACCCATGGATTTTCAATAATGTTTATGAAATTGTGTAGGTTATTGTCAGCTATAATTGCCTGTATGGGAGTACACCTTCTGTTCTATATGTTTCCATTGAGCATCATATGCTGGGTTACTCCAGCATATCATTGTTCTTATTTGTGTTGTGAAACAATAATCTCTGAGAGAGGGTAAACCCCATCCCCCTTCTTCTTTGGCCAGTTGTAAAGTTTTGAGACGAACCCTCGGTCTTTTACCTTGATAAAATGTTTTCCCATTCATAAATCATTTTAATCGATTCAATTCTTGAAGAAATATTAAAGAAAGGAATTAGGTTCCATCTTGCTATATCTTCCTTAAAGGACACCTATCATGCTATATTTGAACAATATATTGTAGGGCCATACCTATATAAAGTATATAAATATAGGTATTTTTTCAAAATACCAAACATCCTGCATTTTAGCCAGCCTCATTTCGCTCCATTTGCTCTTTCCAGCACTATTTTTGCAGGGGGCGGATTCTGTGAGCTGCAGCTGACCACGCCCCCCTGCAGGAGAGGGGAGCGTGCTCTGAACAGCTGCTGGGCTGTCAGAAGAGGGGGGAGATCTCCGTCCTCCGTGTTTTATTATATTATTATATAGAGTCGTTATTCATTTGTTTTAAAGCTCAATAAATAACAAAGAAGACCTTTGACCGGCACTTTTCTAATTTTGTCTGGAAGATTTCAACTTTAACGGACATCTTGACCGGCGAAAAAACTGAAACTCTGCCGCACGGTCCCCTCGTTCCTTGGAAGAGGCGGAGAGGTGGGTGTTTGTCATCTGCTGGTGGACTAACCGGAGAGAATTACAGTGCTTGCCTCGACGGGGAGGGATTGCATTGAATTAAAGCAGCGGGAGCAAACGCTTGCCTCGGGGAGGGAGAAAAAAAGCCACATCGGAGAATAAACAGAAGGGTAACCATGGTAACCATGCGCGGGAAGTCTTCTTCGCTGCTTTTGTGGCAGACTACAGCGCCACTTACAGGCCTGGCATATGTACTACAGCGTCTCCAGCGCTTTCGAGCGGCAATGGCCGGCTGTGGCCCAACCCCACATTCCCCTGATAGGTGGAGAGTTGGCCCAATAGCCGTAGCGCCACCGTCCTGACGTCAGGACAGTGTTCAAATCTGGATCAGTTTTTATCAGATCCGTTGCAGCCCCTTTTTTAGAGATTTGGGTATGGAGGAAAATAGAGAGGGTTGTGTTTTCTGACACTTGGTGAGTTCCCTGGAACACCGGGGACACATATTCATGTAGAAAAGATGTACAAAAGTGCATTTTGCATGACAGGTCCCCTTTAATTACTTGCTGTACAGGTAGGAAATTGCATTCGAATAATTTTGAAAGATCTTTAGGGATGTTAATGCCCAAATACTTGATGGATTTTGTGTGCCATATCAATGGGTATTTATTCCTAATGTCTTCAGGTGGATGGGACTTGTCTCCTGAAGGAAGTTTCTCCCTGATATTCCTCCCTCGCTCCTCTCCTCCCACCGTCTCCCAGGCGGACAGCTGCTCAGCCTCTCTCTCGGTGTGATCACGGTGACGGCAGTCCTCTGTCCTTCACGTCTCAGGATGCTTCCACAGCAGTCTGGTACAGCCTCGCCCCGTCCTCCTAAAATACTCGTAGTTTAGCAGGGAAAGGGGTCTGGAAGTGAATATTTCTCTGCCTTAGCACTCGCTTTGCCTCGGAGTAGTCTTTACGTTTTTGCAAAATAGCTGGTGGGTAATCTTGGTCGAAATATATCTGTCTCCCGTTCAAAAAAACTTGTTTTTCCCATGGCTTGCGTATAATATCGTCTTTAGTTGAGTATCGGAGTAACTTGATAATTATTGGCCGCGGCTTGTCCTTGTCACGATCTTGGTGTTATGTCACGGTCACTGGTAAGCCTCAGCCCCCTTGTTAGTTTCCCCCTTTGGATATAGCCCTGTGTGACTGTTTTTAAATTGTATTTTTACTATTGTACAAAACAAACTGTTCTATTTTTGATAATTGAAACATGTCTCTTGTTCCATGAGTAACCGAACCTGTGTGTTCTAGTGATTTAAAACTTGTTATATTTCCCTGGGTGAAATTCCCGGGGTGGCGTCTGTCTGTCCATACCTGAGAGTGTCCAGTGTCCAGAGTGGATCCTCACGTCCAGCAGACAGCAGCTTCTCTCCTGAGTCTCCTGGATGATTGTAGCTCAGGTCCAGCTCTCTCAGATGGGAGGGGTTGGAGCTCAGAGCTGAAGCCAGAGAAACACAGCCTTCCTCTGTGACCATACAGCCTGAGAGACTGAAACCAGGGAATACAGTAAACTCAGTGTTTTGAAAAGCAGCAGGAAAATCATACAGAGGTTGATGAACTTTATTACCTTGAACCAGAATCTGGGTTAAAAGGATTCAAAGTTAAACTGCTTAAAAATAAAATCCTGACCTGAGAGTCTCCAGTTCACAGTGAGGACTCTCCAGTCCAGCACACAGCCGCTTCACTCCTGAATCCGGCAGGTCGTTGTTACTCAGGTCCAGCTCTCTCAGACTAGAGGACTGGGAGCTGAGGACTGAGGACAGAGCTTCACAGCTTCTCTCTGACAGGTTACAGCCACTCAGCCTGGGGAAGGATTAGCATTGAACACAATTTATTTTATTTATCATTTAAAAAAACTGATCAATGTTGTTTGTATCTCCACTTACAGAGCTTTCCTGGAGGCTTTGACCACTGGCAGCAGCCTCAGAAGAGCTTCCTCTGAAGCAGAGTATTTCTTCAGGTCAAAGACGTCCAGATGTTTTCCTGATGACAGTAAGATGAAGACCAGAGCTGACCACTGAGCAGGAGACAGTTTATCTGTAGAGAGACTTCCTGAACTCAGGGACTGTTGGATATGCTCCTCTAGAGAACCATCATTCAGTTCATTCAGACAGTGGAACAGGTTGATGCTTCTCTCCGGAGACGGGTTCTTTCTTATCTTCTTCTTGATGTACTCAACTGTTTTCTGGTTGATCTCTGAGTTACTTCCTGTTTCTGTCAGCAGGCCATGTAGGAGTTTCTGATTGGTCTGCAGTGAAAGACCCAGGAGGAAACGAAGGAACAAGTCCAGGTGTCCGTTTGGACTCTGTAAGGCCTTTTCCACAGCTCTCCGGTAGAGATGTTTGAGTTGAGGCTTGTCTCTGAAGACTTTAGGCAGCCAGGAGGTTGTTGGTTCTTCTGCCAGCAGGTTGACTCCAGAGTTGATGAAGGTCAGATGGACATGAAGAGCAGCCAGAAACTCCTGAATGCTCAGATGGACGAAGCAGAACACCGTGTCCTTGTACAGTCCGCTCTCCTCTCTAAAGACCTGTGTGAACACTCCTGAGTACACTGAGGCTTCTGTGATATTGATGTCACACTCTGTCAGGTCGGACTCATAGAAGATCAGGTTGCCTTTCTGCAGCTGCTCAAAGGCCAGTTTTCCCAGAGCCTCCATCATCTTCCTGGTCTCTGGACTCCAGTGTGGATCTGTCTCCCTTTTTCCATGATACTTGACGTTCCTCACTTTGGACTGAATCACCAGGAAGTGAATGTACATCTCAGTCAGGGTCTTGGGCAGCTCTCCTCCCTCTCTGGTTTTCAACACTTTCTCCAGAACTATAGCAGTGATCCAGCAGAAGATTGGGATGTGGCACATGATGTGGAGGCTTCGTGAGGTCTTGATGTGGGAGATGATGGTGCCGGCCTGATCCTGATCTCTGAATCTCTTCCTGAAGTACTCCTCCTTCTGTGGGTCAGTGAACCCTCGGACCTCTGTCACCATGTACGCACACTCAGGAGGGATCTGATTGGCTGCTGCAGGTCGTGTGGTTATCCAGATGCGAGCGGAGGGAAGCAGCTTCCCCCTGATGAGGTTTGTCAGCAGCACATCCACTGAGGTGGACTCTGTGACATCAGTCAGGATGTCAGTGTTGGGGAAGTCCAGAGGAAGTCGACACTCATCCAGACCGTCAAAGATGAACACAACCGGGAACTGATCAAACCTGCAGATTCCTGCGTCTCTGGTTTCAGAGAAGAAGTGATGAACAAGTTCCACCAAGCTGTAATTTTTCTTCAGCCTATTCAGCTCTCTGAAAGGTAATAGAAATGTGAACTGGATGTCCTGGTTGGCTTTGCCTTCAGCCCAGTCCAGAGTGAACTTCTGTGTTAAGACTGTTTTCCCGATGCCAGCCACTCCCTTTGTCATCACTCTGATGGGTGCATCTCTTCCAGGTGAGGCTTTAAAGAGTTCTTCTTGTCTGATGGTTGTTTCTGGTCTGTCTGGTTTCCTGGATGCTGTTTCAATCTGTCTGACCTCATGTTCTTCAGCTGTAGTTTCTCCCATGGTGATGTAGATCTCCGTGTAGATTTCATTTAGAGGTCTTGAATTACCCGTTTCTATGATTTTCTCAATTTTTTTCTTCAGGTTGAATTTAAGGTTCCCTTGGCACTGAGTGAGAATCTCTGAATGAAGAAAAAAAATAATCCCTCAATTGAGACAATGATACTTTCCACATAAAATAACCATCACAAGTTTGGTTCCTAATTTTACAAATGTTTGACAAGACGGTAGATTATTTTCCTTTGATCAAGACGCCCTATCTTGTTGCTTTCCAAAAATGTTTTCGAAACCAGAATGAACAATCTGTTGTCCCCAGAGAACCATGGCCCTACACCTGACCGACTCTTATTCCTGCTGCTGGAAGACGAGGCACGACCCTGGCAGATCGACCTCTGAGGATGTGGACTCAGCTCTCACTCCAGTTATACAGGAAGTGGATTGCTCTTAGTAATTGTCCCAATACTGCATAATCCTGCAATAGCCTACTATCAACAAGACACCCTGGGGGTCACAGTAATAATCTTTCCCTTCATCCATAAGACAGGGTGGATGGAAAACTCTATTGACCCCTCCTAGCACATGTGGAGCCCCAGCCTAACTACTGAACGTATCCCCAGCTGGTGCCCTGACCCAGAGACTGCAAGAGAGCAAGTTACTCTGAACTGTTGGTCGACTTAACAGTTTCAGACGATTATAGAACAATATCAGTCTTTACACATCATAACAATTGAACAGTTTTAAAGTTTCTCTTTCTTTCCCTCTTATATTGCAGTCCCTCACTCACTTCTTTTTAATTCAGTGCGAGAATTGAGCTTGAGCTTGTCCTGCCAGGAGTTTAGATCTGGGCTGAAATGGTGTCAGGGCCATTCTCATACACACATGCAGGTGCTCATTGGTTAGCCTCGGTTAGCCTGCCCTGGAACGATATTTAGTTTTAATTTTGATCCTGGTGGACTGATCATTTCGGGCTCTGAGACTGCTTATTTTTTGTGACCTCAGTTCTGACTTGAGAGGGAATGTTTGGTCAAACACTTTGTGTTTTGTCTCATAGTGGCGTTTTGGCACTTTTAATCAGGGTTGGGAGGGTTACTTTGTAAATGTAATCGGTTACTGAATACTGAATACATGGCTCTGAAAGTAATCCGAATACAGTTACAGTTACGTGTCTTAAAAAACGTATTCAGATTACTTTTAGAATACTTTTGGAATACTTTATTTTTCCATAACAGATGGGTATGTTTTGGTGAACAGGAGACACTTATTTGACTGTTTTAATGGCTTATCAAGAGCACAACTCAAACACAACATCTTGGTGTCATTCTGGACAGCTCCCTCTCATCTGCACCCCACATAAAAAACATCACCCGGACTGCATTCTTTGTACTCTCTTAAACCTTTCCTTAGAATATGTTATGAATTGTCAGGTGTCCTTGGGTGCTTTGAAAGGCGCCCCTAAATAGAATGAATTATCATTATTATTTATTATCTGAAACGACGTAATAACTTTTAAAACTGTTTCCAGTCACTTGCCCCATGCATTCAGCAGCAGCAGGCCATTCACTTTGATTTGATCCCGTTATGAAATGTCATCATTTCGACAATAAAGAAATGCTACATAAACGTTATCTTGCACATTTTATCGAACCATCTCCGTTTCTAACTTTCAATATATTTTAAAAGAGATCTCTCTCTCTGATCTGCGTGCGGGGCCTCACAGACACGCTGCATCTCTCTCTCGCTCACAGACACGCTGCAGCGCTGTGCAGTGTGCACACAGTTCTGCTGGTAATGACTATTACATTTTATGAGGAAACTTTTCCACCAATAATTCCCATAAGTATTCCAAAATGTATTCACTTCAGGTTTACGAAAGTAACTGTAATCAGATCACTCGTTTTTCAAATATAACGCGAGCTGAATACAGTTACTTGATTTTTGTATTCTGCTTGAGCGCCACGGTCAATGAACAAATGAGACACACTGGCTCTGTGCTCCCAGTGGGCAGGATGAACATGAATGAGTCCGTCCACTCAGGGTTAAAAGCTCTGTTCTCACTTTCCTCTTCTTGGAGAGCGCCATGTGTCATTATTTGTCTCTCCCTGTCTGCCGCTAACACGCCTGTTCACTCTCCTCTCCGCTTCTCTGCCTGTATCGCTAATTATTCTCTTTACTCACTTTCCTCTCCGCTTCTCTCTGCCGCTCTCTCATCTCTTCTTCTGTGTTTCTCTCCCTGTATCGTTCACTCGTCTCTTCTTCTGTGTTTCTCTCCCTGTATCGCTCACTCGTCTCTTTCGCCCCGTCGGCAGCGGTTAAAATAGAATCGCCCCGTCAAAATTGAAATCCCCTATTAATGTATTGATTATAGGTCCGTGTCCGTATAGGTCGGCGTCTGGGTCCGGATCCGGACCGCGGTCCGCCTGTTGCCGACCCCTGCTCAATGCATTCAAACTTTATGGTCAATATTTTTATTGATTTTATGCATTCAAACTTGAATCAAAGCTTCACGCAGCGTTGAACGGGCCCTCACCCCCCCTGCACTCGTTGGCGTGCGCACCAGTCACCTTTACTATATTTTCCACTCTAAAAAGGCGTTGCTAGGACTTAGTCTGGGCATTGATGCTTGGGTAGCCTCAGGACTGGACCCTCATGTAAGATTTGGAGCAGTTTAGACAATGTTTAGCTGACGAATGTAAATTGTAAAAAATGGTTTGTTCTCTTTTGACCTACAAACTTGTCGTTTGAGCTACAGACTATTAATTTGCGATTTAGAGTTACATTTGAAATGGGGTTATTCCCTCTGAATACTTCTTTATTTCCGACCTACCCTCTAGGAAGAGTTCGTATTTGTTTGCTTTTGCCCGTTTCTAATGCTATTCAACAGAAATGTACACATTTTCTGAACGTTCTATTAAAGGTCATGAGTTGTGATGTGTGTACGCAGTTTAGCGTTTGTAGCTTATTCTAGATCAGGGGTCGGAAACCCTAGGCACCCTACCGTAACCAGTGGCACTCTAGGAATAAGTGGAATAAGTGTGCAAAATATTTAAATTATATTTTTGGATCCTGAACAAGACCGCCGCCAGAGCGCGTCTCACCGTTACCTGCAGAAGGAAGTCATGCACGCAACTCAGCGCAGAAGGCTAACTTCTAGGCCCTGCTAGCTTTTACTCCAGTCGACTTTCTGCTGCTTTCCTCTGTGGTGAAACGATCAGGGGTGTAGTGCTGCCGGAGCGCACCGGAACGCCGCTCTGGCACTTCACAAATTGCTATACACATTCTGCAGTTTTTGCGTGGCTGTGTCTTTAGGCAGTGGCGATCTGCCCATCTGTCATCAAAAATAATATGCTACAGTGCAGTACAACTATTTGTGTGTCATTCAAGCTTGGCATTGTGTGTGAGTGAGCAAACGAGCAAGAGAGAGAGAGAGAGAGAGAGAGAGAGAGAGAGAGAGAGAGAGAGAGAGAGAGAGAGAGAGAGAGAGAGAGAGAGAGCGAGAGAGAGCGAGAGAGAGAAAGCATGCACCGGTACCAGGGATTGTTGTTATTAGCATCTGGTTAGCTAGCTATGCTAAAGGATATAAGGAGCTTTTTCTACAACCAGGTGGAAGAGAGCTCTCTCCTGACAGACTGAGAGGCTCAAATAACCTCAGCTCAGTGAGGTAAAGGCACACCTTTATATGATCATTATAGTTATCAAAAAATAAGAGAATAAATGAAAAACAGATATGAAATCAGAGTTCCCGTTAGCCGGTAATTACCGGACTATGACCGGTAAAATATGCTGAAGACCGGCAAATCTAAATCTCTCCGGTCAAAATGTCCGGTCAAAATAATTTCCCCTTAGCGCAAAATCAGTTGCGCCACTTATGTGACAGACAAGAAGAGTATGTGACAGACAAAAATAGTCAATTCTAATGTCTAACATTTAATGTGGAGAAAGAGATGTCCTGCATGGGTTGATTGTGCGTTGATCTGTTGGTAATGCCTCTGGGTTCCGGTGGGCATGTAAACAAATGCATAATGCTGCGCTATACTTTGTGGCCTCACCCCGTTGCATAGCGACGCTTATTGTTTAGGTGTCTTTTAATAAGCAGGTAGTCATATCATTAGCTAGAACTAGCTAGATCTGATCGATATGGACATAAACGCGAGTGAAGTCTAATCTGACGGGAGAGAGAGATCAGCTGCTGCTGACGAGTCGACACGCAGCTCTGCATGATCACCTGCAGCGGTGAGCGGAGCAACACACACTTCAGGTTAGAACATCACACGTAGCTATTTTAATTCTCAAACTACCTAAACTAGTTATAGATACCTTTAGTTTTTCTGTCGGGTCACTCATTATTGGATTCGCGAGCTGCATGATACTGGCGGGCTGTCAGTAGAGGGGGAGGGCGCTCCGTTTATTATTCCCGTGTTATTGTAAGTTACTGTACACTTTTGAATAGTTAATTAATCTACTATAATTAGTTTGTTTAATATCGAATCATATCAATTTGTTTTAAAGCTCAATAAATAACAAAGAAGACCTTTGACCGGCACTTTTCTACTTTTGTCCGGAAGATTTAAACTGTAACGGACATTTTGACCGGCAAATAATTATTCTAATGGGAACTCTGTATGAAATACTATATAACAGTAAAACAAGAATAGTTTAAAAGTGGAGTGATTTATAAAATATCCATAAAGAAAAATAAAATCTGTTTACAGTTCTGTTTTATATGGGTGTTGAGAGATGTATCCATAGATCTCTTAATTTTGCTTTCAAAGTGCACCAGATTGATGCTTTAACCTCTTAAGCCCTGAGCCTGTTTTTCAGGTCTCAGGCTCGAAAATGACATTCCCAGAACAAATGACCATATCTTCCCTTCTAAAAGGGTTAAATTAATAATCTTTTTTCTCAAAGTAATGATAAACCTGTGAGTTGGATGTAGAAAAGTCAGAATCAATATAGATGTTTTTTATTTTAAAGAAAATTCAGATTTTACATAGTAAAAAACTGTAAATTATAGTGTCCGTCCAAAAATTATTTTTGACTTATAGTGAAAACCAGTGGCGTTTTCTCCCGGAGGCCAAGGGAAGCCAGGCTTCCCCTGTTTTTTCAGATTGTAGTTATAATTTAAATAAATAAATAAAAACACTTTGTTTTGTTTCGATAATTCTCCTTTGCTGTGTGTTGCTGCCGGCCCGTCTCTCCCCCACTCTCATTGAGTATTTATTACAAAGAGTGAAACAAACAGCGCCCCTCTAGATGTTATGGTGAAACAGTAGATTGCATTCACTGTTGCGAGAGGAGGCCAGTCAGATCGGGCTTCCCTTGGTGAAAAAAAATTGAGGGATTGACCAATCAGATGAGGCCCACGTGATGCCCCTGCCAACCTGTGATTGGCCAGGGCCATGCCAAGGGAAGCCAGCCGCCTCTGGCTTCCCTTCAGAGGCAGCTGGTGGCTGGCGATTTGATTGGACACTGCCATCCAATCGATCACCTGAATAGATGAGATTGTTTCTATTTTTTAGTTACTTTTGGACTACGGACTGAGCCAATTACAGAGACGAGGACTGTTGCTGCACTTGCCGTGTGTTAGAAAGGGAAGGGAAGAGAAGGTGGACTATCACATGCAAATGTTTCTGTACATAATTGTTTTTGAATTCATGTGTTTCATACACGCCTACTGATAACGTAAAACTTTAAAGGTCTCCTGATTTACTTTGTGAATGAATGCTTCTTTTTTATTCATTACCGAATCTGCATTGAGCGGCTGGTATTGCATTTGGGGGGGGGGGGGGGTTGTGTCTGCATAAATTAATAAGAAAATGCTTAAATTAATAAGACGAGAGAGTTTCGGCTGGAGAGTGCGTGCGGACCTGTCGGTTAGATAACAGGCGTGTGCAAGTCCTGCATCTGTGTGATACAAATATGTGTAAAATGATACCGGGCGCTGTAATCACTAATCTGGTTACGTTATTGACCACCCCCCCCCCCCCCCCCAACCCAAAAAAATGGGCTTCCCCTAAATTTTTCCCCACGCCACGCTACTGGTGAAAACTACCCTTGGATGATGGGTTGGTAGACTAAAAGCTTTAGGAATCCAAAGTACAACATATAATAAGTACCCTGTATCAAGATTGATGCAAAACAAGTGACATTTTACCTTTTTAGAGAGATTTAGCCAAAAAACCCCACTTCTGGGGTCATTTGGGTGGATTTGACCTATCTCTGGCCCCCCTTGCTCGATTTTGATGAATGAAATTTCTTTATAACCGCTAGAGCCAATGGAATCGAGGGAAAGTTATATACACACCAACACGTTCACAAATAAGGAGTGAGAATGACGCGTTACCAAAACCGGAAGCTGCATACACTCTGGTGGCTACCATTAGCAGCTAACTTTTCCGCTCCGATTTTTACATAAAAAATGGAATTATGGATTATAAATAATTTTTTCAAAGGCACAGGTACATTATCAACCTATGGATCAACAGTTGTAGACTTTTTTTTTTTCATTTTAATTCCATTGAACACGTCTTTTGACCTAATTGACAGCTACGGTGAGACGATCTGCCGTAAAAGCTCCGTAAAGGTACGTGTTGTGATGTCTGTGTTTGCTTCCCCTGTCGCAAGTTCGGATCGCTCAATGATGATACTATAGCTAAATAATCAGTGGAGTCTCAGCTTTAATCCGCTATATTGTATGTGCAGCTACGATAAGTAATAAGGGTATTTTTATCTTGAATTGTGTGCCGCAGTGCGTTAGAATCTTTTCGCTCAGGGGTCATTTAGACCCTTCTTATGAGACTTGTGTTTTGTTTTGGCAAAAATGGTTCATATCTTCAGTTAGCTGAGATTCTTCCCGTTAATCTGGTGCTACACATTAATAGTTTCATAAATGTTAAGAAGCCCTGAGACATTATCTCGAAAAAAAAACGGTGGGAGGGGTCCAATGGGGGGACCGCCGTGCTTAAGAGGTTAACAAAAAAAAAGCCTGCCTGTTGTGTGATAAATCGGATGTGGATGTTTTCATATCGATGGGAGTATACTTGGTGCTCATGTTTCTGTTTGTTACATTTAATTCACCCGTTTGACATTTGCTGTTAACACATTGCAAGTTTATTGCTGAAGATTGGTGCTTAATCATCATTGGTGATTAGTGATTTCAACTCAGATGTGAATGTTTTCATGAGCCAGAGGTACCGGTGGACCTGCGTCGCCCACGTCGCAATCCGCGCCTGCGAGACTGCGACTGCCGCGCACAGGGTAAGTGCAGTGCTAGCCGCCTTACCAATCTCCTCAGCCTCCACTGAGGACATGGTTTCGGACTGCTCAGATATTTTCACCATGGAGTTAGACAGCAACGCTATATTGTTTGCCGCCGCTGACGCCTGGAAAGCACAAATGTGCATCCGGTCAGTCTGTCGGGCGATAAACTGATCTCTGGGTTAGCCAACATGGGTCGCCGTCCGGCAACCGTGCTGGCCTGCTTAACCCCAAAGAATACCGTGAGGTTCGGCTCTAGAGGAGGTACGGTCGGAAAACCCACATCCGTAAATCCCTCCACCTTCTGAAGTAAAAAGATATGATTCTACACTGTATTGAAGTAAACATGTATTATTTTGAATTGTATTTTAGTGAACATGTATTGTTTGAACTGTTTTAGGTAATCACAACGGGTTTTGATAATCACTTAGAATAGGAATGTTATTCTCACTTTTAAACTCACTGACCCAGAGATCTTGTGTTATACACACACATGTCCCCTTCACCTCCACATACAGATGTTGTTTTAAGGTCGTTATGGACCTCTTTATATGGGTGCACTAAAGTTAAAATGTCGGAGGAGGGATGGTTTATGTGAAAAAACCCCATGGGAAGGGAATGTAGTGTAGATAGGGTGGAGATAAACGTTGACTTTTGACCTGGTGAAACTTAGGATCTCACGTTCTGGTCAGAACTCTGATTGAACCCGATCAGATGTGAATCCAACCAGTAAGAACACTTGGGGGAGGTGAGCAGTTTACACAGCTCCTCCCCAGGGGCTCTCTAATTCGCTGTCGAATAAAAGGGGGAGGGAACAAGTCAACACATCTCCGCCCCAAAATAGGGATAGGTATACTGTTGTTTTTGAGTGTAAAATGCTTTTTGGTTTGGTGAGTTGGTTGGTCCTGATATCTGTGTCCGCATCGCATCACAAACCTGAAGTCAATTTCTTTTTGTTTGATGAGTTGGATGGTCCTGACACCTTTATCCGCATCGCATCACAAACCTGAAGACCGGAGTACTCGAGTACTCTGTATAACTTGTATATGTGTTTGGTTTCCTACCAGAAGTAAACTCAGATAATTTGTTATAACTTTGATTCCGGTGTTTTCAATTCCTTTCTTAATTTAATAGAGATCCAGCCTCATCCAACGAACGGCGCGTAGCAGAGGTGTTCTGCTCCAACAAATGGTGACTTGCCCGACGTGATGAGAGCTGGTCTCTAGGAAGGGACACCGACAGCCAGGGGACGGAATCCAGTCCAGGGGGAGGACAAAGAGACACTGTTGACAACTGAATCAAGCGCGCTATACACAAAAGGTGAGCAGACACCTGTTTTGAATATCAAAAATCTGTGATTGATTATACTAAAACTTTAGAGTTGTCAGCAGCGTTCTCACTGTTCTTAGTCACGGTGGGAAATACAATACATATTCCAAGTTGGGGATATTGGGGAAGTGCTTAGAGAAGGGTATTCAGTCCTGGACCTAGAGCAAAAATAGTGTTTGAGAGAGGCGGGTAGGTCAGTCCCGGCCCTTCACTCACTAAGTACGAACGCTGCAACGCTCTAAAAGATGTATGGGTTAAATTCCCCGTAAGTCAAAATAACATTGATTAATACGGTTAGCTTGCAATGCTTCTATTAAAGGCTGCAAAAGGTGTAAAAAACAGATGGGTTAAATTCCCCGCAGATCATGATAAGATTGATTAATGCGGTTACCTTTCGTGGTGCTTTAAATGTATAAAATTACTGTAATTGTTATATGGTGGGTGATACAAGAGGAGAGAGACGCGACCTCCAACTAATTATTTGGAACGACCGAATCTCATCATAACTCTTGTTGTGGGGTTAATCAGGCTCATTAAACGTGACGATAAAGAGATTTTGTTGACTGAGTTTTGACTCCTGGCCTGAAGCCGCAATCGCCGTGAGGGGTTTGTAGAAGCTTGCTTCAGGAAGTCACGCTATCTGTTGAAATATACATCGCACAATAAAAATTTGCCTGACTGTACGTATGAATATATGTAAAACTGCAATTTTTTAAGTCAAATCTGTGTAAAATCCAGTAAAAAGAACTGTGGAGATACATATGTTGCAGACATAGAGACAGAGGCACTTCATTCGTGGTCAGCTGCTGCCCTCTGGTGGCGAACAGGGAGTGCTACAACATTCTGAAAAATTACGTATTGAACATTTAGAATTAAAGCAATAATTGCCCAGTATATTAAATAAATACAAACGAACACGTATCAACATAAGTCAGATAATATAAACGAGGTCAATCATGGAAGAAGGCTGACATTTAATGCCTGATATATAAGTAATAATAATATATGATATATAGCTGATATTAAATAACTAATGTATAAGGCTCGATATTTCTGAAAATAAGAACACCGTTAACGGCGTTCTATTTCAGAAGAAGGGGGAAAAGGATAGGATATACATCAGACAATATGTATGTGAGATTATTACGTTTTTAGGAGAAATTTATCAATTTAAAATACTAGCTTTGGCGATTTTTTGTTTTGTTTTGTTTTGTTTGTTGCTTTTAAGAGAAATTGATACATTTGAAATAATCTAGCTTTGGTTATTTTTCGTTTTGTTAGTTTGTTCCTTTTTTGTTTTATTTTTGTTCTATTTTTTATTTTGATTTATTTATTTTTTTTTTTTTTTGTTTATTATTTTCTGCATAGTCTCTTGTCCACACTCCAGTCTAGTTGGTGCCGCCAATAAACACTAAAGAAGTAGAAGAGATGATTTCAAAACCATATTTCCAGCAACTTAAGGGCTTGGTATGAGACTTCTCCACACAGGTTGCTGACGCCAAAGGGGGACCTGAGAAACACAAGGCCAACACAGCAGATTACGTCTGGTTGAAGGGGACCTCCCATGCCGTCCGCCTAGATGGAAAGGGAGACAACTGGTACCACTGGAGCCAGTGTGCGGTCGGGAAAAACAGCCGCGAGGACCCTAGACGACATCAGGACAGATTTGGCCCTCGTCGCGAGGACCCTAGACGACATCAGAACAGATCTGGCTCTCGTCAAGGCAGTCGACCCAGGAGGCGCCATCAGCGGACCAGAGGAGGAGGATCGGGAGGACATCTCTCCAGCAGTCGACCCGGAAGCCGCCATCAGCGGGCCGAAGGAGGAGGATCGGGACATCTCTCCAGCATCGACCCGGAGGCCGCCATCAGCGGGCCGGGGGAGGACAATCAGGCCACATCTCTCTAGCAGGCACCCCAGAAGCCGCCGTCAGCGGGCTGGGGGGACGAAGACATGGCAAACCAAGACGGCACAGGGAACTCCATTTCCCGCTGAAACAGGTTGATATAGCCGGTGTGGAACTTTGTCTGAAGAATCCATTTTTTGGAGGAACTTTCAACTTTATTTTTATATCCCATAATTTAAGGGATTTGTATTTTTTATTCTACAGAACTATGTGTTACCAAAAGAGGGAAAAGTTTAATAATGTCTTTTCTAATTTCTGTGGCTACTTTTATTGCCATTTTGGTGACATGTGGTTGTTGTTGTGTGCCTTGTATCCGCTCATTGTGTGTTAGACTCATCAGTTCCACCATTGAGGGAAAAGCTGCCCCTCCCCCTTCGTACCAGATGCCCTTGTTGGCCTATGCGTCGGAGGGGGAAGCGTACTATGACTCAGCTGACAAGGACTTTGCTTTTTAGACATGTTTTATTCTCCCTCCACTGTCATAAGAAGTTGTTGTTGTGGACTGTTCCTAAAGGTTTAAAGTGCTCTATATCCCAACTTCTGATGGGTTTATATAAATGTTGGGACAGACACAGTAAGAAAAAAATTGACAGTGGTAATGTTTCAAATGCTATATGTTGATCTCGTGAGGTGAGATCAAAAGAGGGATTGAAGTAAAAAGATATGATTCTACACTGTATTGAAGTAAACATGTATTATTTTGAATTGTATTTTAGTGAACATGTATTGTTTGAACTGTTTTAGGTAATCACAACGGGTTTTGATAATCACTTAGAATAGGAATGTTATTCTCACTTTTAAACTCACTGACCCAGAGATCTTGTGTTATACACACACATGTCCCCTTCACCTCCACATACAGATGTTGTTTTAAGGTCGTTATGGACCTCTTTATATGGGTGCACTAAAGTTAAAATGTCGGAGGAGGGATGGTTTATGTGAAAAACCCCATGGGAAGGGAATGTAGTGTAGATAGGGTGGAGATAAACGTTGACTTTTGACCTGGTGAAACTTAGGATCTCACGTTCTGGTCAGAACTCTGATTGAACCCGACCAGATGTGAATCCAACCAGTAAGAACACTTGGGGGAGGTGAGCAGTTTACACAGCTCCTCTCCAGGGGCTCTCTAATTCGCTGTCGAATAAAAGGGGGAGGGAACAAGTCAACACATCTCCGCCCCAAAATAGGGATATGTATACTGTTGTTTTTGAGTATAAAATGCTTTTTGGTTTGGTGAGTTGGTTGGTCCTGATATCTGTGTCCGCATCGCATCACAAACCCGAAGTCAATTTATTTTTGTTTGATGAGTTGGATGGTCCTGACACCTTTATCCGCATCGCATCACAAACCTGAAGACCGGAGTACTCGAGTACTCTGTATAACTTGTATATGTGTTTGGTTTCCTACCAGAAGTAAACTCAGATAATTTGTTATAACTTTGATTCCGGTGTTTTCAATTCCTTTCTTAATTTAATAGAGATCCAGCCTCATCCAACGAACGGCGCGTAGCAGAGGTGTTCTGCTCCAACACTTCGTGAGGGGAACGTATGTAGACACCGGAGCCAGTGCCCCAGGTTACACCGCCGCCCCCTCCTGGTACTTCCCAATGGCCAGGCGGCGTGGCCAGATCGGGTCACCCTCTGTACCCGGGAGAACACCCCGGATATGTCATCCGGAGGCGAGCTCTCCTGAGCTGGGGGAACGGGGAGATCTCGCCAGGCGGCTGCCTTAGAGATGATCTCCGGGAGTTCCAGGAGAATTCCGCCACTCGATGGCAGAGCCGTGAAGGCAGAAAGAGGGACCACCGGTTCGTCTGCCGGACCGACACCGGGACCCATCTCTGTCTCCTCCGTCCGGAGGAGAGAGAGGATGGGGGAACCACCTGGTGATCCATGAATGGGAGGGAGTCATCCGACTCTTGCCCGCCACTCGGATCCAGGAAGTCAAGGGATTTGTTCACGGAGTAAGACTCCTGGACGGGCCAATCATCCTCGGCCGCAGCAGCAGCGAGAGCGTCCGCTCTCTGCTGTCTGAGGGCCAGAGGGAGACGGACACACTGTGGGCATGACAACTGGGGAGTGAGAGCCGCGTTTGCATGCTCTAATCCCAATCAGGACTCACACTCACACATTTTATCAATAGAAACAAAGTTTTTAGAGGAGGAATGTTTGCTTTCTAGTGTGCAGCTCTGAAAAGAGCTTGTGCCTGACAGTGCTTCTGCTACTACGGAGTGCTGAAGAAAAGTGGGAGCAGATTGTCGGGCCTCCTTCCTATTTATACGAAAGTGAGTTCGTAGGTGGGGCCCACGTCGTAGGTGGGGCCCACGTCGTAGGTGGGCGTGGATTAAGTCTGTCAGTGCTGCACATGCGCAGTGGGATTACCCAATAGCGATAGCCTTAGAGGGCAAAGCCTATACAATAGAGAACACACACACACACACAGCTGAGCTTCATATCACATTATTTTTGTGTCATTATTGTATGATCAGTATGACCGATGAACATATCCTGGCCTCGTCAAAGTTGTGTTTTTGGTTAAAATAACTGCTGCTAATTCTTTTTGACTGACCATGTCCTCTTCCAGCAACTCTGGCTCCGCCCCCGGGTCTTCTGGTCTGCTTTCTGTCCCCAGAACCAGAACTAAACCTGGAGAAGTTCAGTTATTATGCTCCAAACATCTGGAACAAACTCCCAGAAACCTGCAGGTCCTTTTAAATCCAGGCAGAAGACCCATTCCCCCGCGGGCGGGGGAGAAACCACAACATCTGCAAGCAACAGCGTCTGAGGGCTTCTTAAGATTTAATAAACTATGAATGTTTCATATCCATGTAACGGGAAGAAACTCAGCTAACTGATGATATAAACAATTTTTAGCAAAAAGAAACACAAGACTAACGCTAAGCCTCTGAATTAGCCCTGAGCGAAAAAATGCTAACGCCGTTAGCACAGAACTCACGGTATAAAACCCTTATTACTTATCGTAAATGCACATCCAACCCATCGATTAGCATCGTGAGATTACACAGATTCGATAGGTATCCGTATCATCACTCCATGATCAAAACTCGTGACATGAGAAACAAAAACAGACATCAAAACACGTGGCATAAGGTAGCCAACACGGCAATATGTCTTACCTTTGTTGTTGTCTGATCAAAAGTTGTCTTCAATGGCATTAAAACGATAAAAACGCTGCTGAAGGTTAATCCTTAGGTTAATCCAATGTGTCTGTGTCCCTTTGAAATGATTACTGATAATCCATCATCAATAAACCTAGTTTTAAGTTTTCAGATTTCAGAGCGGAAGATAGGTTTCACTTTGGGCAAACTGCGTGCGCATAGCTCTGACTTCTCAATGGTGTGTGTGTGTGTATGTGGAAATTCCCCTTCGATTATATTGGCTCTAACGGTTCAAAAGAGATGTCAATCAGCAAAATCGATCAATGGGTTCCAGAGAAACGGCAAATACGCCCATTTCCACCCAAATGACCCCAGAAGTGTTTTTTTTTTTTGCAAAACCTCTCTAAAAAGGTCAAATGTCACTTGTTTTGCATCAATCTTGATACAGGGTACTTTTTATATGTTGTACTTTGGATTCCTAAAGCTTTTAGTCTACTAACCCATCATCCAAGGGTGGTTTTCACTATAAGTAATGGTTTTTTTTTGACGGACACAATCTGTTAAATATTTCTTTAAAATAAAAAACATCTATATTGATTCTGACTTTTCTATATCCAACTCACAGGTTTATCATTACTTTGAGAAAAAAGATTATTCATTTATGGTCATTTGTTCTGGAAATGTCATTTTCGAGCCTGAGACCTGAAAAACAGGCTTGGGGCTTAACAGGTTAATTGAACTATTCATATCTCACACTGCACTGTAACTGTTATTCATGTATTTTATACCTGTGTTGTTCTATATTAGCTTTTTTTATGTTTATTTAATTCTCTTTGCTTTTTAATGACTGTTTTGAAATGCTATTTTATAATGTGTTTCCACTGCACTATTTCTTAATGCTCTTAATGTCTTTCATTGTAGTAACAGACTCCTGTGGGAGGGTCCTCACCTGCTGAGCTCTCTTCAGGTCCACAGAAACCCTGCTGATCTAGTCCTCCTCAGTCCTGGTTCTGCCTGCTATTCCCTTATATCTCCTTTTATTCAACAGTTTGAACACCAACTGTCGCAGATGTGACTCACGTGAAAGAGGAACTCGGTACTTCCGCTCTGAGTGTCAGAGGAAATGGGGGGGGGGGGGGGGGGGGGGGGGGGGGGGGGGGGGGGGTTGAAGTGCTGCATCCACTCAGGAGGAACTTGTACACAAAGAGAAACGTATGATATGAGAGTGAGGTCTATGTCTTCAGCACTGACTGTCATTATATCTGTTTTATTCACCCACATGCCTTTGCTGATAAACACTCTGTTTCTAAACTGAGTTGTTCTCAGGACTGCAAAGATTCACTTCAGAGTGACTGAGCCCAGTCAGTGTGAGAGGGGGTGTAGTTCTGCTAGCTGTCCACTAGATGCTGCTAACTGACCCTCTAAAGCAGGGGTGGGGAACCTTTTTCTTCTCAAGAGCCATTTTAAAATGTTCAACATCCTCCGAGGGCCGTACAAATTATTGACCTCTGCTTAAAAATACTAAAATCACAGCCCATTCATTTGGCCTTTCTTTCATGCTGTGCAAGCAACCTCTTAATCCAGATATCTTACCATGCATTCACGTGCACGGTGTGGCATGACCCCAAAACAGAGAGATATGGACACAAGGTGTGTGCAAATGTATTTAGTTTCCTATCCATGTGAACATGATTTAAGTGGGGGGGGGACCTAACATCCTCTAGGGGGTCCGGGGGCATGGTCCCCCGGGAAGATTTATTTTTTCAAGTTGAAGTTAAAAGCATCAATCTGATGCACTTTGAGAGCAACATTAGGAGATCTATGGATACAGCTCTCAACATCCATATGAAACAGAACTGTAAGCAGATTTCTTTTTCTTTATGGATATTTTACAAATCACTCCTCTTTCAAACTGTATTCTTGTTTATTAATAACAACTTTTTTTTACTGTCATATAGTATTTTATACTATAATGATCATATAAAGATGTGCCTTTACCTCACTGGTTGTAGAAAAAGCTTCTTATATTCGTTAGCATAGCTAGCTAACCAGATGCTAATAACAACAAAGTTATTGACTGTATGATCAGTATGACAGATGAACAGATCGCCACTGGGCTTTCAGCTAAAGACACAGCCACGCAGAAACTGCAGCATGTGTACGGCTCCTTATGGGTACTGCATTGTTTTAAGTGCAGGAGCGGCGTTCCGGTGCTCTCCGTATAAATTACCTCGATGGCCGTATCAAATGGTCTCGCGTGCCGTATACGGCCCGGGGGCCGGAGGTTCCCCACCCCTGCTCTAATGAAACACAGATGAGGGTGAATGGTCAGTGTGAGAGGGGTGTAGTTCTGCTAGCTCTCCAGTAGATGCTGCTAACTGACCCTCTAATGAAACACACAGTGGCGACTGGTCATTAGGGGCACAGCCCCACCTAGTGTCAGCAGAAAGTATTACAAATAATGATTACAAAAAATGCAAAAAAAAAATATATATATATATATATCTAAAATATATTTTAAGATCATGTTTAATCATCTGATTCGTCTGTACATTGCTGTTTTAGTCTGTGTTCTTCTAATTAGTGTGTCTACAGTCACAGTGTGTGCCTATTGAGCTGTTTAGAGCCATGTGGGACAAAACCTGATCATGCCCCTCCCTCTCACTGTGAAGTGAACGGTGACTGTAAAAACTACACTGCGCATGCTCAGAGTATTTTCCTATTTAATGTGTGTGGCAAAAAAATAATGACCATAGGGGTACTGAGCTGCCATCCCCACCATACGTCATCTCACATCATTCAGAGCTGATTGGCTGTAAGTACGTGTGCCGCGAAAAGTGTGGTGTGTGAAGAGGAGACGAGAGAGCTGCAGTGACGCGTCCTAAAACCAGGAAGTAAGCTGCGCATGGCTTCCCTCGAAAAAAAAAGCAATGAGGTTTCTCCATAGGATTTTAGAAAATAGCTCGAAATAAGATCTGTGGGAAACGTACCTGTTAATCTATCGATTGGATTTATGATAGACTTTTGAAACTACAAGAAGATAAGGAGGACTTTTACAAAAAGGTTATAGAGATTTTTGTCCAGAAGGATAGCATGGACTTCATCTTCAAGTCAAGGTAAGACCGCAATTTTATTGAAAATGGGATCTTACTAAGATAAGGGAATGCTCTGGTTTTTGGACAAAATTAACATGGGATCACTCCCGTCACCGGACGTACTTCGTCTCACTGGAATAGTAACGGTCATAGTGAATATAAAATCGTCCCCATGTATCCGGCCAATGACGGGAGAGTTTTGAAAGAGACAAAACACTGTTCCATACATTTAAAAACACTTAAACAATTAAACAATGTTTACCTGCCAACAAGCAGCAGTGTGCTGTCATTTCAAACATGTTACCCCACTGTTTAACACAGTTTTACCTGTGTTTTGAAGACTCTTTCCTGGGTCAATGTGTCCTCTTTCTCCCCCCCCTGGGTGTGTGTGAGACAAGTCAAGTGAGTCAGCCTGCCAACCAGCAGCAGTGTGCTGTCATTTCAAACATGTTACCCCACTGTTTAACACAGTTTTACCTGTGTTTTGAAGACTCTTTCCTGGGTCAATGTGTCCTCTTTCTCCCCCCCTGGGTGTGTGTGAGACAAGTCAAGTGAGTCAGGCTGCCAACAAGCAGCAGTGTGCTGTCATTTCAAACATGTTACCCCCACTGTTTAACACAGTTTTACCTGTGTTTTGAAGACTCTTTCCTGGGTCAATGTGTCCTCTTTCTCCCCCCCTGGGTGTGTGTGAGACAAGTCAAGTGAGTCAGGCTGCCAACAAGCAGCAGTGTGCTGTCATTTCAAACATGTTACCCCACTGTTTAACACAGTTTTACCTGTGTTTTGAAGACTCTTTCCTGGGTCATTCTGTGCTCCAATGTGTCCTCTTTCTCCCCCCCTGGGTGTGTGTGAGACAAGTCAAGTGAGTCAGGCTGCCAACAAGCAGCAGTGTGCTGTCATTTCAAACATGTTACCCCACTGTTTAACACAGTTTTACCTGTGTTTTGAAGACTCTTTCCTGGGTCAATGTGTCCTCTTTCTCCCCCCCTGGGTGTGTGTGAGACAAGTCAAGTGAGTCAGGCTGCCAACAAGCAGCAGTGTGCTGTCATTTCAAACATGTTACCCCACTGTTTAACACAGTTTTACCTGTGTTTTGAAGACTCTTTCCTGGGTCATTCTGTGCTCCAATGTGTCCTCTTTCTCCCCCCCTGGGTGTGTGTGAGACAAGTCAAGTGAGTCAGCCTGCCAACAAGCAGCAGTGTGCTGTCATTTCAAACATGTTACCCCACTGTTTAACACACTTTTACCTGTGTTTTGAAGACTCTTTCCTGGGTCATTGTGTGCTCACCAGGGGCACGAGAATACCCTCCACAGAAGGGGTCGTGGTTCCGTGAAGAAGGCCGAATTTGGGTGCTCATAGGCAGCCTGCTGCAGAGTCATTTTCAGGCTCCTCTCCACAATTGTCCCCCTAAAATGATTTAAAATCATTATTTTTGCATTTAAATGCATTTATTCTATCATTTATATGGTTCCCCAACACAATGCACATAGTCTGGAGCTCACTGGGGTCCTGCATATAATTTAATCAGGCGTTTTAACACTTTTTCCCATGAAAATGATTTTTAATCACTATCATGGGGCTATGAAAATAAAATTCCGGGTAATGCAGAGCACAAGTGCACCTTTTACTATTTAAATGTATTTGTATTATATATATTTGGGCTAGAAAGGTGACCTCTCTGGGTGATTTAGTCAGTTTATGGAGCTTAGCCCACAAATCCTGGATGATCCAGGCCGAATTTGGGTGCTCATAGGCGGCCTGCCAGGCGCCCCCACCCGTGGAAAGCAAAAAAAATTGAAGAAAACGCTTAATTATAACTTAAAATAATCAAAAATGAAGTTTTGAAAAATTGTCAAAAAAATGACAGAGTGCCAACGGGAGAAGGGGCCAGACTATTGGCGCTTCAGGCCGATTTTTCCCCTTCTCCGATGGTTGGTACAACGGAGAAGGGGAAAAAGTCCCTGGGCTTCATTTCCACTTCTCTGTCAAAAAGATTCATCCATACTTTTCAAACTACCGTCTGCACGAAATCGGAAACCCAGTTTTTGGGTGCACTCAGAAAAATAACGGCTGTTGCAAATCATGGAAGAATGTATCCGCTCACCAAGCACTTTGAGTGGGCCTAATTTTGTGGCGCAAGGACCCCCCAGCCTGGTTCTCTCAATACTTAAAGTTTGACATGGAGGAATGCGAGGGCACTTTGCAGGTGACTCTACCCGATTATGAGACACTATTTTGGGACGTATTTTTTACATTTCTCTGGTTCTCCAAATAGTTTAAGTTCGACATTTTGAGCCATGGAGGAATGCGAGGGCACTTTGCAGGTGACTCTACCCGATTTTGAGACACTATTTTGGGGCGTATTTTTTACATTTCTCTGGTTCTCCAAATAGTTTAAGTTCGACATTTTGAGCCATGGAGGAATGCGAGGGCACTTTCCAGGTGACTCTACCCGATTTTGAGGCACTATTTTGGGGTATAATTTTTACATTTTGACCCCTTTGCCCGGTTATCACCAAAGTTGAGTTGGATGATTTCGACCATGGAGGAATGTCAGGGGAGTCCGCGGGGGACTCCTGCGGGGTCATGAGGCACTATTTTGGGGTACAATTTTTACATTTTGACCCCTTTTCCCGGTTCTCACCAAAGTTGAGTTGGATGATTTCGACCATGGAGGAATGTCAGGGGAGTCCGCGGGGGACTCCTGCGGGGTCATGAGGCACTATTTTCGGACACTTTTTTCCCATTTTCCCCCCTTTTGCCTGGTTCTTTTTATTTTTATTTTTTTTCCTGTTTTGGCCCGTTTGACCCGGTTCCTTCTGCCGGGGGCACTGCCCGGTCCCGGGTGCCCCCCCCAGGGCTCGCGTACAGCCGTTTCACCCCCCACATTGACGGATTTTGACCCCTTTGCCCGGTTCTCACCAAAGTTGAGTGTGATGATTGCTGAGTCATGATGCACTATTTTGGGGTACATTTCCCCCATTATCAACACGGACTAGAGATGTCTCGGAGATGGCTCGGAGCCCACACCCTGGTTCTATGTAACCCTGGAGGAATGTCACATGAGTCGACAGGGGACTGCTGCTGGCTAATGAAGGACTATTTTGGGGTACATTTCCCCCATTATCAACACGGACTAGAGATGTCTCGGAGATGGCTCGGAGCCCACACCCTGGTTCTATGTAACCCTGGAGGAATGTCACATGAGTCGACAGGGGACTGCTGCTGGCTAATGAAGGACTATTTTGGGGTACATTTCCCCCATTATCAACACGGACTAGAGATGTCTCGGAGATGGCTCGGAGCCCACACCCTGGTTCTATGTAACCCTGGAGGAATGTCACATGAGTCGACAGGGGACTGCTGCTGGCTAATGAAGGACTATTTTGGGGTACTTTTTTTTCATTTTCACCCAAATTTCCCTGGATGAAATATTTTTTAGTTTTTTTAGTTTTTAGCCCAGTTTTGGCCACAGCGTTGCCTGGAGGATAGGACCGAGATATGACAGACTCTCTGGCCGCCTCACAAGTCACTATTGTCGGACACTTTCTTTGCTTTACCCCGGTTCTATCACTCTTTCCTCCTTTGACCATACAACCCGTTTCCTGCTGGGGTGGTGCCTGGTTCCGGGGTACCCCAAACCCTCTCATGGTCGGGGCACCATGTATTGATGCATCGGACCCAATGTTGCCATCACCAGCCCCGCGTTGGTGCGGAAGTGGGACCATCTGACCCGGTGGTAACCCAATACTTCCCTTCGTCCATGCACCATGAATTGATGCATCGGACCCAGTGTCGCAACCACCGCTCACGCTAACGCATATAAACGGAGAACTATAACATAATTTTGATCAAAATCATTATGTGTGTTTCAGGAAGGATGTCATCTGAATGCCCGGTGTGCAGACTCTTCTATCTGGCATTGAACAAACACCTTAAGCACAAGCATGCAGTGCGGAACTTGGAGGAGAGGGGAATCCTCCTGAAAATAGCCAGTGGAAGGATAAATGTTCGGACCAAACCCTGTCCCATCGCTGGGTGTTCGTACGCTGGGAAGAGACTGGACCGTCATGTAAAACATGACCACCCTGAGTTGTCCCGACATAAGGCACATCAGGTCATGGCAAGGCTGAAGCATAGTGTGGCACTGCAGTTGCTCCATGACCTCCGTGAGACTAACCCCATCATTGGAATGGCTACATCATTGGATATAGACAATGAGGAGGAATACCCCGGGCACCCTCCACCCTTCTCCCCACATACCGAGTGTGACAACGAGGACTGCAGGCAGGTGATGCTGGAAAATGTGGCATTGAGGGCTCAGAAGGATGCCCTCAATGATGAGGTGAAGACCCTGCGCTCCAGGCTGAAAAAGGAGCTAAAACCCAGGAAGCAGAGTGCTGCTGTTCTTGAGGAAGAGGACGAATGTATACGATTTAAGGGCCTGGCAATCCCAAATACCTCCGGCATAAACACAGTAGCCTCAGGCAGCAATACCCCTGTGAAGAGCCCGGTGAAGACTGTCATGCAGTCCCCAGTAACCTCCGGTAGCGAGACCCCTGTGAGGAGCCCGGTGAAGACTGTCATGCTTGCAGTAGCCTCCGGTGGGAAGAGACCGGTCAAGAACCCTGTGAAGAGCCCAATGAAGACTGTCATGCTTGCAGTAGCCTCCGGTGGAAAGAGACCGGTCAAGAACCCTGTGAAGAGCCCAGTGAAGACTGTCATATTACCAGTTTCCTCCGGTAGCGAGACCCCTGAGAAGAGCCCGGTGAAGACTGTCATGTTTGCAGTAGCCTCCAGTAGCGAGACCCCTGTGAAGACCCCGGTGAAGACTGTCATGTTTGCAGTAGCCTCCGGTAGCGAGACCCCTGTGAAGACCCCGGTGGAAACTGTCATGTTTGCAGTAGCCTCCGGTAGCGAGACCCCTGTGAAGACCCCGGTGGAAACTGTCATGTTTGCAGTAGCCTCCGGTAGCGAGACCCCTGTGAAGACCCCGGTGGAAACTGTCATGTTTGCAGTAGCCTCCGGTAGCGAGACCCCTGTGAAGACCCCGGTGGAAACTGTCATGTTTGCAGTAGCCTCCGGTAGCGAGACCCCTGTGAAGACCCCGGTGGAAACTGTCATGTTTGCAGTAGCCTCCGGTAGCGAGACCCCTGTATGCCGGAAGACCCGTGCCTCTAAGCTGGCTAATGACTTGCCCTCTCCCTCAAATTACTGGTCCACTGGGTGTGGACGGGGGAATACCATGCGTGAAATCACGTTGCCTAGAAGCATGGAGGCGTACCTTCAGACATACTTGGATCACTGTTTGGGTGTCGCTCCGACAGTAAAACAGAAAGACAATGTTGTGTCGAAGATCAGCCGGATAAAGAACTTCATAGTATACATGGCCCATGGTGTTAACCGCCTGTCAGACTGGCTGTTCCTAAGAAACATGAAGATGATCCGTGGCTGGAGCGAGTATATTGTAAAGCCGGGCCGGGCAGTCACAACATCAGAGTTCTTCCTGAAGAATGTGCACCAGTTCATGGGGTACATGTCTGAGTCAAAGCCCCGGGGGTGCAAGCTCACCCAGTCTGATATGACCCACATAATGAGAGAGGTGAAAGCCAACATGAAACACTTGAATAAGGCAGTCACTCTACATCAGTTTAAGGTGAAGAGGAACAAACTGGATCGTCTGCCGAGCCAGGCGGAGCTTCTCGCCGCCATGGCGGCCGCTGAGAAGCGCATCCCGGAGCTCCTCGACCTGATGGCCGGCACGCCGACCTCAACCACCCAGAAGCTTCTCTATGGCTATCTCACCCTCCATTGGAGCCTCCTGTATGGCCACCGTACGGGCGTGTACGCAAACATGAAAAACAGTGAGGTCTTAGAGGCAGCCATAAGGGGAACTGCTGAGGGCTACATCATCCATGTGCAGGATCACAAGACGGCCAAGACATATGGCGAAGCACAGCTGGCGCTTACAGTAGAGGAGTTTAGCTGGGTCATGCGGTGGATGGGGATTAAAGAGGCATTGCTGGGTCCTCAGAATGAATTCTTCCTTTTCACAAGGGGGAATCGGGCCTCCAAGAACCTGAACGCTCACTTGAAGAGGGCATGGGCTGATGCTGGGCTAGAAACAGCCGTCACCTTCACAATCCTGCGCACTGCCCTGGCTGACAATATCAAGCATCACCAAGATCCAGAAAGCCGGTCGATTCTCGCCAGGTTTATGTGTCACGACGTAACCACGGCGGACCGGTTCTACGCGAATGCGCCAGGTATAAAGGAGGCATTGAGAATCCGCTCCATGTTCAGGGCGTCATCAGATGCGGCAGCAGCTGCATCATCATCAGAAGGATGTCTACCGCTGTCAGATGGGGAGACCTCCGAAGAGGGCTGCTATAACAGTACAGCTCTATCATCTTCACCTGATGGGTCATTGGAGCGGCAGCAGCAGCGGAAGCGGAAGCGGGAGGGAAAGAGGCCAATGAAGTCGGGACCGGGGCTGGTTGACACTCCTGATGATGGGGCAGGGGCCGTGGACTCAACCTGTTTGCCCTGGTGCACCGTAAGAATTAGACGCCTAATTTGGTCCCCTGAATCCCGCTAAACATTGTGAATATGTATACCGTGTATATAATTATTATTATAATCCTGTGTATACATTTTGTAAATAGTACAATATCTCCAGGGCGCATAACTGCACTTTACAAGCCAGGAAAGGTGCCAGAATCCTGGGCATACATTTTGTTAATAGTGCAACACCTCCAGGGCGCATAACTGCACTTTAAAACGTAGGTTAAGAAATTTAGTAGTACTGTTATAGTAGCAGTAGTACGTGTAAATAGTTTATGTTTTAGCCTCTCTGTACTGTCAACTGTGTTTTTTGTTCAAATAAAATAAAAAATAAAAAAAAAACAATAACCTTGATGGTTACCAGGGGCAGAAAAAGTGCCACTTTCCATCAGCACCGGGGAGGCACTCTCCTTGGTGCTGAACCCTGTGATGAGCGCTCAAGTGTTGGCGGAGGAGGTGTAAGCCAGAGGAGGGTGAACAAAAGTTAAAGTGTTTGAACCTCCAGCCCAGAAGGGGGGGTGATGCCGTGAAGAAGGCCGAATATGGATGCTGATGGGCGGACACAGAAGCACCATAAAACCACCCCCTTGTAAGGTCACCAGGGGCACGAGAATACCCTCCAGCCCAGAAGGGGGGGGTGATGCCGTGAAGAAGGCCGAATATGGATGCTGATGGGCGGACACAGAAGCACCATAAAACCACCCCCTTGTAAGGTCACCAGGGGCACGAGAATACCCTCCACAGAAGGGGGGGTGATGCCGTGAAGAAGGCCGAATATGGATGCTGATGGGCGGACACAGAAGCACCATAAAACCACCCCCTTGTAAGGTCACCAGGGGCACGAGGTTCTGGTGGGTGTGAATACCTGTGTTTAGTCCGTGGGGGAGTGCTTAACTGTGGGGGGCCCGGGGACTCAGGGTGTGCAAGGTTATGGAGGTCCCACTGTTAGGGGCCCATGCTGGAGGTAATTAGTCCGTCCTTGGGGCTCTGTGAGCGGGCAAAAAGAGGTGATTTCCCCCTGGTCTCTGCTGGAGGTGCAGAGTCCCACTGTTAGGGGCCCATGCTGGAGGTAATTAGTCCGTCCTTCGGGGCTCTGTGAGCGGGCAATGAGAGGTGATTTTCCCGGTCTCCGCCCTGGAGGTGTGAAATAAACAGAGTCCCCCTGTTAGGGACTGGTGCTGGAGGTCTCTAGTCCGTCCTTCGGTGCTCTGTGAGCGGGCAAAAAGAGGTGATTTCCCCCTGGTCTCTGCTGGAGGTGCAGAGTCCCACTGTTAGGGGCCCATGCTGGAGGTAATTAGTCCGTCCTTGGGGCTCTGTGAGCGGGCAGAGAGAGGTGATTTCCCCCTGGTCTCTGCTGGAGCTGTGAAAGAAAACAGAGTCCCACTGTTATGGGGACATGCTGGAGGTAATTAGTCCGTCCTTGGGGCTCTGTGAGGGGGCAGAGAGAGGTGATTTTCCCCTGGTCTCTGCTGGAGCTGTGAAAGAAACAGAGTCCCACTGTTATGGGGACATGCTGGAGGTAATTAGTCCGTCCTTGGGGCTCTGTGAGGGGGCAGAGAGAGGTGATTTCCCCCTGGTCTCTGCTGGAGGTGCAGAGTCCCACTGTTAGGGGCCCATGCTGGAGGTAATTAGTCCAGTCCTTGGGGCTCTGTGAGCGGGCAGAGAGAGGTGATTTTCCCGGTCTCCGCCCTGGAGGTGTGAAATAAACAGAGTCCCCCTGTTAGGGACTGGTGCTGGAGGTCTCTAGTCCGTCCTTCGGTGCTCTGTGAGCGGGCAAAAAGAGGTGATTTCCCCCTGGTCTCTGCTGGAGGTGCAGAGTCCCACTGTTAGGGGCCCATGCTGGAGGTAATTAGTCCGTCCTTGGGGCTCTGTGAGCGGGCAGAGAGAGGTGATTTCCCCCTGGTCTCTGCTGGAGCTGTGAAAGAAACAGAGTCCCACTGTTATGGGGACATGCTGGAGGTAATTAGTCCGTCCTTGGGGCTCTGTGAGGGGGCAGAGAGAGGTGATTTCCCCCTGGTCTCTCCTGGAGGTGTGAAATAAACAGAGTGCTACATTTTGTAAATAGTGCAATATCTCCAGGGCGCATAACTGCACTTTACAAGCCAGAAATAATGTTTAAATGGTCGGGGAAAGTATTTTTAAATGTCTGGAAGAGAGTTTTAGACAGTCATTTTGCACGAAATCATTTAACATAGACGCTCTCCTGAAAATGCACAGAATATGTGCTTTTTCAGGAGACCGTCAATGTTAAATGATTTCGTGCAAAATGACTGGCTAAAACCTCGGAATAAGTGTTTGAAAAGCGGGGAAAAGTTGTTTAAAATAGTCTGATACCTCCAGGGCGCATCACCAAAAATGTACAAGCCAGGGAAGATGCCTGAATCCCGGATACTTTAGGTCTGTCACTTAGGGTGACCGCACCACTCCGACGCTCCCGAGAGTGGACGTCCATTGTTTGTAAGGCACCTAAGAGGGAGAGAACAATTCAATATTTAAATGATAAAATTACATTTTTTGGGTATCCTTTTGTTGAACTGTCTGTTTAAAATTAATCGAAGCATCAGACAAAAAAAGCTTTTGAAAATAATATAATATTTTGGTTTAGGTCAAAATATAATATTTGTAAACCTGAAGAGTCAGTGCCAGTGCCTCACCAGCCATGAACCTCACTGCACAAGCTTATATATAGACATCTAAGTTTTTTGTGCCCCACCACTTTTGTACATGTAAAAACGCCACTGGAAACACAGATATGAAAAAATGAATAACTTTACACCAAAAAACCCTTAAATAGTCTTGAGATCAAGTCACACATTGAGGAGATGTTCCTTCATAGATACAGCTGTAAATATCAGCAGAAAGGTTACTGAGGAAAACACAGACTCTCCACACCGCGAGTGTTTCAGGTGAGAGTCACTTTTTAAAAACACAAGGTCAAATCAATCAGATCTTCTGCACTTTAAAGGGTTCTGCTGATGTTCAGGTGTATGTAACATTGCTCTGTAACACTCAACACACGATCACATGATGTATGTAGAAGGTTCTTTTCAATGAGGAGTAAAACATAGAAGGAACACAATCTGAAGTTGACGCCATTTTATTAAACATTAAACAACACTTTGGGCCCTCAGCTAATTCAGACAGTATAATGAGATATGGCCCACAGATTAAACTTGTCATATATTGTACTACTTCAATATATATGTACAAATATATATCACGGTATTCATGTGTGCCCACCTTTCTTTCTATCTGCTCTCATTATAATCACTCTGAAGTTTCTGTTTGAAGGAATGAGCTGCTAACTCAATAAAGTAAACCCTCTGGAGAGCTGAGATGAAGGCTGTTGTGTTTCTTAAAGCATTTTCAAGAATCAACAATCATTGACCTTTTGATTCATCTGTCCAACTTATAACTGAACTGATGAGGAGAGATTCATCACCCAATGAAAGACTCTCTGGGGACACAGCCTTCAGAATAAAAGACTCTCTGGGGACACAGCCTTCAGAATAAAAGTCTCTCTGGGGACACAGCCTTCAGAATAAAAGACTCTCTGGGGACACAGCCTTCAGAATAAAAGACTCTCTGGGGACACAGCCTTCAGAATAAAAGACTCTCTGGGGACACAGCCTTCAGAATAAAAGCCTCTCTGATAAAAACACTTCTGACAGTAAAGACACAATCAGTGAGCCAGATTTAAAACACCAACCCTTAAACCCAGGACAGGAAGTGATCTCCTCCTACAGAGGACACAGAGACGCTGAGGAGACACCTGACCATAACCATATCCCAAACCCAGCGTAGAGAGGTTCAGTGAATGTGGTTCTGAAGGTGTGGAGGTGGGTCAGTGTGTCAGAGGAGACTCTGTAGAAGGAGAGAGAGCCAGCAGCATGATCCAGATACACTGCTACTCTACCAGAAGAGGAGGAGAAGAAGGGGGAGGAGGAGGAGGAGGAGGAGAGGGGTGTCTTTCTCTTATTGTGCATGACAGAGTAATCATAACCAGAGCACTCAAGACTCCAGGACTGATCATTCCCTCCAAACCTACAGTCATCTCTCTCTCCTCTCCTGCTGATTCCTCTGTAAGTCACTGATATAAAAACCTTTCCTCTCCACTCGACCTCCCAGTAACAGCGACCAGTCAGAGCTTCTCTACACATCAGCTGAGGCCAGTAGTCAAACCTCTCTGGATGATCAGGATATGGCTCCTCCTCTCTCACACGTGTCACCTTCCTGTTGTCCTCAGACAGTTTGAGGTTTCTGTTCACTGTGTTTGAGTCCAGGGTGAGTCCACAGGAATCTGATGAGAGACACAGACAGCAGTTTATCACCAGACTCACCTGAAGGCTTTACTCTCTGTTAGTGATCCTTTCTATAATAGCGCTATATAATTGTCAGTGGCGTAACAAGGTTGTGATTGGCCCCGGTGCAAATATTGTTTTGGGCCCCCCATCGCCCCCAAACATAAGCACACGCTGATGCACTCACACACGCACGGACATACACTCTCTTTTGTCCTTTCTCTTTTGAGCGCCGCTCTTCTGCTTTGGTTTGCTGTACATTATAAATGCAAGCTATTACATTTTTTATAATGCTGCCGAACTTGCTGCTGCTAGCTACAGTACAGACATTTTTGAACATTTTAAAGTAAAATGCTTCAATCTGGTGCACTTTGAGCAGAATTACTAGAGACTAGATCTAGGGGGTACAACTCTAAAACACCCATATGAAAAAGATCGGTTTACATTTTAACCTGTTACGCACCGCCCCCCCCGGTACCGGGCGGATAAACGCGTCATTTGCAGGAAACAACGTCTAAGGAATCTTAATATTTAATAAACTATGAATGTTTTATATCCATGTAACGGGAAGAAACTCAGCTAACTGATCTTTTAAAAAAAAAAACACAATGCTAACACTCAGCCTCTGAATTACCCACGTGCGAAAAATGTAACCTAAAACTGCACCTAAACTCACTCATAACTCCCTTATTACTTATCCTAGATGCACAGCCAACCCATCGATTAGCATCTCCTGGAGACACGGAATCTGTGTAAAAAACCTCAACACTCAGTGATAAACATTTGCGACGCTAAAAACGAAAGCGTACATCAGGAAATGTGGAGCTAGGTAGCTAGAAACGCTAACATGGCTTACCTTGGTCAAAACTGGTCTTCAATGGCATTAAAACGATAAAAAAACGATGCTGCAGTTAATCCATAGGTTAATCCAATGTGTCTGTGTCCTCTTTGAAATGATTTCTGATAATCCATAAGCAATAAAACTGCTTTTTCGTTTCCAAATGTCAGAGCTAGAGATAGGTCCACTCTGATGCTAAATTACATGCGCGAAGCCCCCACCTCTTCTCTTCACAACGTGTGCGTGTGGGGGCCTCCCCCTTCGATTCTATTGGCTCTAACGGTCAGAAAGAGGTGTCAACCATCAAAATCGACCAAGGGGGGCCAGAGATATGGAAAAAAAAACATTTTCACCCAAATCACCTCAGAGGTGGGGTGGTTTTGGCTAAACCTCTCTAAAAAGGTCAAATGTCACTTGTTTTGCATCAATCTTGATACAGGGTACTTATTATATGTTGTACTTTGGATTGCTAAAGCTTTTAGTCTACTAACCCATCATCCAAGGGTAGTTTTCACTATAAGTAAAAAAGAATTTTTGGACGGACACTATAATTTACAGTTTTTTACAATGTAAAATCTGAATTTTCTTTAAAATAAAAAACATCTATATTGATTCTGACACTTCTACATCCAACTCACAGATGTAACCTTGCTTTGATAAAATAAAGTATTCATATAACCCTTTTAGAAGTTAAGTTGTAGTCATTTGTTTTGGGCATGTCATTTTCGAGCCTGAAACATGAAAAACAGGCTTGGTGCTTAACAGGTTAATAATCAAATAAAGTATGTGAACATAACCAATAACAAATAAATGTTAAATAAATAAATATTATTTTTATTGTTATTTTGTTGTTGTTGTTCATTCATATCTTATTTTACCTTGTTAACATTTATTTAGTAATGCACTTTTTTAGATAACTTAGACTAAAGTTAACTATCTAAACACTCAAGAGTCCTTTACCTCACTGAGCTGTAGTTATCAGCCTCTCAGTCTGTCAGGAGAGAGCTCCCCTCTGTGAGCTGCGGGCGCCAGATAAGCCAACATCCCCCACTTTCATCACTTACAGCGCCCATCGTACAGGACAAATGAAAAGTGTAACCGGGGTGAACAGGGTGTTACATTTACTTAACCTGTTAAGCCCTGAGCCTGTTTTTCAGGTCTCAGGCTCGAAAATGACATTCCCAGAACAAATGACCATATCTTCCCTTCTAAAAGGGTTAAATTAATAATCTTTTTTCTCAAAGTAATGATAAACCTGTGAGTTGGATGTAGAAAAGTCAGAATCAATATAGATGTTTTTTCCAGGTCCAAACATTATTTTTTACTCATAGTGAAAACTACCCTTGGATGATGGGTTAGTAGACTAAAAGCTTTAGGAATCCAAAGTACAACATATAATAAGTACCCTGTATCAAGATTGATGCAAAACAAGTGACATTTGACCTTTTTAGAGAGGTTTAGCAAAAACAACTCCACCTCTGAGGTGATTTGGGTGAAAATGGGGGTTTTACCGTTTCTCTGGAACCCATTGGTCGATTTTGGTGATTGACATCTCTTTCTGACCGTTACAGCCAATAGAATCGAAGGGGAATTTCCCCACACACACACATGGTAAAAAAAAAAGGTGGGGGCTTCGCGCGTGGAGTTTTGCATCAGAGCGAACCTATCTCTCGCTCTGACATCTAGAAACGGAAAAGTAGTCTTATTGCTCATGGATTATCAGAAATCATTTCAAAGGGACACAGACACATTGGATTAACCTATGGATTAACTTCAGCAGCGTTTTTATCGTATGCCATTGAAGACCACTTTTGACCAGACAACGACACAGGTAAGCCATGTTAGCGGTTTTAGCTACCTAGCGCCACATGTTTTGATGTCTGTTTTTGTTTATAAAGTCACGAGTTATTATCATAGAGTAATAATGTATGTACCCATCGATTCTGTGTCATCTCACGATCAGATCGATGGGTTGGATGTGCAGAAAAGATAAATAATAAGGTTTTATGAGTGAGTTTCCGTGCAGTAATCTGTTAGCATTTTTTGCTCGTTGCCAATTCAGAGGCTCAGCGTTAGCATTGTGAGATTTTAAAAAAAGAAATTAAAAAAAAGATCAGTTAGATGAGTTTCTTGCCGTTACATGGATATAAAACATTCATAGTTTATTAAATGAACATGCCCTCAGACACTGTTTCCTGCAAGATGTTGCGGGAGGGCCCCGGTACCGGGGTCTCTCGGGCTTAACAGGTTAATTATGAATGTTGTTACATCAAGGCCGAAAATTAGGATGAGCACCAACGGTCAAAAATGTTTTTCCCCCTCCCAGAGCTACCAGCACAGCGCCCCCCAGATCTGGCGCCCTAGGCGAACATCTATAACGCCAATGCTAAGGACCGGCCCTGCATGAAAGGGAGCAAGGTCATTGGACAGACAAATTACTAATTAATTTAGGTTGCTTGGTTACTTTGAAGACTGCGTGAACCGGTCAATGCCATTGGGGCCCGCAAAAATCTTTTTTCTTTTGCATGGGCCCCTGGCCGGCAGTGGGCCCCCAATTTGCTGCCCGAGGCAAGACATTAGCTTAAAGTTGTCAGTCATGTTCTAATGAATAAATAGCACCTCCATCATCTTTGTCTTTAGAGAGAAGCTGACTGATCCACACTTACACTTCCTCAGACCTGGTTTTAACCTCTGCTCTCCACCATGGTCCAGCCTGGAGGAAGAAACACAGTCAGGATGATGTTCTATCCAACATGAGTCCTAGCTGCTGGTACCTCGTGGAACAGAGTTTACTTTCTTAGAGCAAGCTTTTTTATTCTAATTTACTTTTTATTGGCATTTAGTGTCAAACATTGTCACAGCATATTGTACATTGCATCTTTACATGAAGGACATACATCTGTTCATAGCTCTTTTCAGCAATATACACATGATGACACAAAAAACACAGAGGAGATATTTGATACCTGGACAGTCCCAGAATACATGGAAGTGGTTTGCATTCTGGTCACCACAGTTCCTCCAACATATAGGGGGGGTCCTATCATAGTGGGACTTCTGAGAGGGCGGAATATAATATCCTATCAGGTTCTTCCAGGTATATTCCCTCCAGTTCTCCAGCTGGTACATTTCCATTGATATCTCCACATTGTTACCCATTCTTCCCCAGATATATGTATCCCTCCTTCCTGCTCCATCTTCTTTATTATGTAAGTGAGTGTTTTTTAAGGTTTGTCAATCCTTTGTATACACATGATACGGTTCTACCGTTAACATCTGCGTTATATGCTTTCCTAAACATTTCTATCAAACCTACACTTGCCTCTGACACTTTTTCCACTTTCAAATGAACATAATGCCGTACCTGAAGATATCCATAAAAGTCCTGTTTCTCCAAAGTGTATTTCTCTTTGAGGGTATCCAAACTGAGCAATGCTCCCCCTTTCATCAGCTTGCACAGAGCTGTTAGACCTTTTAGAGCCCAGTCCCTAAATCTAGTATCCAATCTGTTAGGCATGAAATCTGAGTCATATGCACACCATTTGAGAAAGAAACTTTTCCCAGTATAGTTCCAATATAGTTCCGAAGATTTGCGTTCACACCAAAAAAATCCGGAACTAGAATTGATGGCGCATTTCCACTACACAGCCCCGCTCGGTATGGCTAGGCCTCGTTAGGACTGGCTCACTTTATGGCGCATTTCCATTACAGTTTAGGAACTGGGGTAGTAACTATAGTAACGCAGTGTAGGCGGAGCCGTGACGTCATCTTCAATGAGAACCACAGAAAAACAACACAGCCGTTAGCTGTTAGCACTCAGAGCTCACAGCTCCTCATATCTGTTCAGAAACTAGACAAAAGTTAAACAAGTACAAACCACAGACTGCCTGTGTCATGGTGAATACAGTCGCTGCTTTATTTATGTCTGTAGGCCGTTGTTGTGAGTGTGGACGGTCGGAGCATATACAACGTTAGCTTAGCCGATCTCCATTTAGACAACACGCATTTTAAAAGGTTTTTCGCCTGCCGTCTGTCTGCAAACTTGTCAAAGCATTAATTCATGGTTTTTACTAACCGGTATCAGTATGTTGTTACTTCGGCATCATTTTGAAACGTGTATTACAATTAAATCACGGTCAAATATGTTCATCTTGTTGTAGTTGTAGCCCCCTTGCCAGCGATTCTCTCTCTAGTTTAGCATACTCAGCCCGACTCAGCCTGGTTGTCTCTGGCCCTAGAACCACGATTTTATGGGGCCAGAAAAACTGTGAATTAGGACCCGCCAGCCGGTACTAGGTCAAGTGGAAACGCAACCAAAAACGGGCCGCTGACGTCACAGCTCTCTTAAACGGGGCTCCGCGCTGCAGTGGAAACGCGCCATTAGTTAATGAGAACCTTTTCACCCCCTTTTCAGTCCCTGCTAGAGAGCAGGTACTTTCATGGGAGAAAAAGGTTCCCATTTCTGATTGGCTGAGCGGATTGCAAACCACGCCCCGTAAAACTCCCAAAAAGTTTTGTGAAGCCGCCATTTTATTCTCCTCGCATTAGCATTATTAGCATTAGCATTAGCCCAGCGCACAAACGGAGAGAGACTAACTTATGGCAACACAAAAGAAAACATGGGAGCGGTGGAGATGAGGAGGTGTCGGCGTTTCTGGCGATTTACTCGGAAGGCAGCAGCTTCTACTGAAGCCAGTCCCCAACTCCGGGGATTTCCGGCCGGGGACTTCGGGTGGCAGTATACGCCGTGAAGTTGTTTGCGGCCTGCCAGTAAACCCAAAGCAGAAGAAGAAGAAGTGACGTCAGCGGCTTCATTTGCCTAATCCTCCCTCAGGGACTTATTCCGGTGTGAACGCGATCTGCTTTAGTTCATCAGAACTAAAGAGTTCTGATGTACTAAGTTCTGATGAACTAAGTACGGCAAAGTACTTGGTGTGAAAGCACCTATTCTCCAATTTGTATTCTTTTATAATAGTTTTCCACATTTTAAGAGAACATTTCACCCATGGATTTTCAATAATGTTTATGAAATTGTGTAGGTTATTGTCAGCTATAATTGCCTGTATGGGAGTACACCTTCTGTTCTATATGTTTCCATTGAGCATCATATGCTGGGTTACTCCAGCATATCATTGTTCTTATCTGTGTTGTGAAATAGTAATCTCTGAGAGAGGGTAAACCCCATCCCCCTTCTTCTTTGGCCAGGTGTAAAGGTTTGAGACGAACCCTCACTCTTTTACCTTGCCATATATATCTTGATATCATTTGATCTCATTCATTAAATTGACTTTGGTTGATCTCTATAGGTAGGGTTTGGAATAGATATAATAATCTAGGTAGTATATATTTTTTAACCCATTCAATTCTTGAAGAAATATTAAAGAAAGGAATTAGGTTCCATCTTGCTATATCTTCCTTCATTATGTTCTCTACAGGTAGGAAATTGCATTTGAATAATGTTGAAAGATCTTTAGGGATGTTAATGCCCAAATACTTGATGGATTTTGTGTGCCATATCAATGGGTATGTATTCCTAATGTCTTCAGGTGGATGGGACTTGTCTCCTGAAGGAAGTTTCTCCCTGATATTCCTCCCTCGCTCCTCTCCTCCCAGCGTCTCCCAGGCAGACAGCTGCTCAGCCTCTCTCTCGGTGTGATCACGGTGACAGCAGTCCTCTGTCCTTCACGTCTCAGGATGCTTCCACAGCAGTCTGGTACAGCAGTCCTGGCTTGTGTATAATATCGTCTTTAGTTGAGTATCGGAGAAACTTGATAGTTATTGACGCGGCTTGTCCTCCCTCTCTCCGGAGGCCCTCGCGACGAGCGCCCGGTGCGCTCTTTCAATGCCGAGCTCCGTGGTGGGGGGGATCTCAAGTGCCTCTTGTAGTAAACTCTTCACCAAGTCAACCATAGATGACCCCTCCGCTCCCTCTGGGACATTATAAATCCTTATATTCTCCCGTCAGGATCTTCCTTCTTCGTCAGTCAGTTTATTTTCTTGCTGATTCATTACCTTTATCATCCTGCTCAGCACCTTCCACATTTTCAATTCTCATTTCTGCCTCCTCTATTTTAACGTTGACGTTGGT
Source organism: Trematomus bernacchii (assembly GCF_902827165.1). NCBI lineage: Eukaryota > Metazoa > Chordata > Actinopteri > Perciformes > Nototheniidae > Trematomus > Trematomus bernacchii. Next base: position 54,483 of record NW_022987744.1, read on the forward strand.
AAGCTCGGATTTCATTTAGTTTATTTGTTGTTTTGTGTCTTTGCGGAAGTCCCGTATCTCCTCCAGAACTTTGGCTAAGCTAGCCACGTGCGGCTCTGCGCTAGCTTCATCATCATCGACCTGTGCAGGCGAGTTGTTCGTTGTATTTTCTTTGTTGGTAGACTCTGAGCCAATGTTTTTCTTTTGTCCATCCTTTCTTCCCATCTTCGCCCCGTTAACTATTTCTAATTTTAAAGATACATTTCTTATTTGGCAATTAAACGAGGCAAAATTAATCTCTTACCGGGGGAGAAGCTGCCATTCGGTATGGTGACGTCACCGGAACCATGACCATCATTTTCAAGTCAATAAAAACATCTGAATTCATATCAGGAGTCAAGTAGTTAGTTTGTTTATCATGTAGCCGTGTAATAAGCGTGATGATGTGCAGCAAGGCATCCCGTACACATTCAACTGCTAACAGCTACCTGCTAAAGGCTAACTGCTAACAGCTACCTGCTTACAGTCAACGGCTAACGGCTAACAGCTAACGGCTTAGTTTACCAGCTCTCCTCCTGCTGATATCAACATGAATGTGATGTTCATGATGGCATTATGAGGAGAAAAAAGGATGCTCACCTGGACGTGTCGATCATAAGTTTACGTAATAAAGAATCACAAAAAGTCAATCTCGGTTTCCCATCAGCGACTAGGTAATATGCTGATCATCGGCCAAAGCAGGCCAGTAAATAATCAAGATACAATTATAACACATAACTGGCAGATTGTGTTGTAAACCTGTAACCTCTGAACAGAACCTCTGAGTCCTGCTGTGAGTTTAGCTCTGTTAGCCGTTAGCCGAACACAGTCAGAACTATCCAAACTGAACCGCTGGTGATCACTTGCGTCCGTTATAGAGTAGAGTGGACTCAGCCGTCAATGAGGGTGTAAAAACTCAATGAAATATAATTTAAATATTTGTGTCATAAATGAGAAGAAGAACAGGACATTTGAGATATTGGAGACACGTTCAGTCTGTCTGTCCATACCTGAGTGTCTCCAGTCTCCAGAGTGGATCCTCACGTCCAGCAGACAGCAGCTTCTCTCCTGAGTCTCCTGGATGATTGTAGCTCAGGTCCAGCTCTCTCAGATGGGAGGGGTTGGAGCTCAGAGCTGAAGCCAGAGAGACACAGCCTTCCTCTGTAACCATACAGCCTGAGAGACTGGAACCAGGGAATACAGTAAACTCAGTGTTTTGATTATGTCAGCATGGAGATACAGATGTTGACCAACTTTATTAACGTGAACCTGAAGCTGGAAGAGCAGGTTTTAAATTAAAACTATCAACAACAAAAAAACCTGTGCTCTGACCTGAGAGTCTCCAGTTCACAGTGAGGACTCTCCAGTCCAGCAGACAGCCGCTTCACTCCTGAATCCTGCAGGTCGTTGTTACTCAGGTCCAGCTCTCTCAGACTAGAGGACTGGGAGCTGAGGACTGAGGACAGAGCTTCACAGCTTCTCTCTGACAGCTTACAGCCACTCAGCCTGGGGAAGGATTAGCAATGAACACAATTTATTTTATTTATCATTTTAAAACTGATCAATGTTGTTTGTATCTCCACTTACAGAGCTTTCCTGGAGGCTTTGACCACTGGCAGCAGCCTCTGAAGAGCCTCCTCTGAAGCAGAGTATTTCTTCAGGTCAAAGACGTCCAGATGTTTTCCTGATGACAGTAAGATGAAGACCAGAGCTGACCACTGAGCAGGAGACAGTTTATCTGTGGAGAGACTTCCTGAACTCAGGTACTGTTGGATCTGCTCCTCTAGAGAACTATCATTCAGTTCATTCAGACAGTGGAACAGGTTGATGCTTCTCTCCGGAGACGGGTTCTTTCTTATCTTCTTCTTGATGTACTCAACTGTTTGCTGATTGATCTCTGAGTTACTTCCTGTTTCTTTCAGCAGGCCATGTAGGAGTTTCTGATTGGTCTGCAGTGAAAGACCCAGGAGGAAGCGAAGGAACAAGTCCAGGTGTCCGTTTGGACTCTGTAAGGCCTGGTCCACAGCACTCCGGTAGAGATGTTTAAGTTGAGGCTTGTCTCTGAACACTTTAGGCAGCCAGGAGGTTGTTGGTTCTTCTGCCAGCAGGTTGACTCCAGAGTTGATGAAGGTCAGATGGACATGAAGAGCAGCCAGAAACTCCTGAACGCTCAGATGGACGAAGCAGAACACCGTGTCCTTGTACAGTTCACTCTCCTCTCTAAAGACCTGTGTGAACACTCCTGAGTACACTGAGGCTTCTGTGATATCGATGCCACAGTCTGTCAGGTCGTGATCATAGAAGATCAGGTTGCCTTTCTGCAGCTGCTCAAAAGCCAGTTTTCCCAGAGCCTCCATCATCTTCCTGGTCTCTGGACTCCAGTGGGGATCTGTCTCCCTTTTTCCATGATACTTGACGTTCTTCATTTTGGACTGAATCACCATGAAGTGGATGTACATCTCAATCAGGGTCTTGGGCAGTTCTCCTCCCTCTCTGGTTTTCAACACTTTCTCCAGAACTGAAGCAGAGATCCAGCAGAAGACTGGGATGTGGCACATGATGTGGAGGCTTCGTGAGGTCTTGATGTGGGAGATGATGGTGCTGGCCTGATCCTGATCTCTGAATCTCTTCCTGAAGTAATCCTCCTTCTGTGGGTCAGTGAACCCTCGGACCTCTGTCACCATGTCGACACACTCAGGAGGGATCTGATTGGCTGCTGCAGGTCGTGTGGTTATCCAGAGGCGAGCAGAGGGAAGCAGCTTCCCCCTGATGAGGTTTGTCAGCAGCACATCAACTGAGGTGGACTCTGTAACATCAGTCAGTATCTCAGTGTTGTGGAAGTCCAGAGGAAGTCGACACTCATCCAGACCGTCAAAGATGAACACAACCGGGAACTGATCAAACCTGCAGATTCCTGCGTCTCTGGTTTCAGTGAAGAAGTGATGAATAAGTTCCACCAAGCTGTACTTGTTCTCTCTCACCACATTCAGCTCTCTGAAAGGTAATGGAAATGTGAACTGGATGTCCTGGTTGGCTTTGCCTTCAGCCCAGTCCAGAGTGAACTTCTGTGTTAAGACTGTTTTCCCGATGCCAGCCACTCCCTTTGTCATCACTCTGATTGGTGCATCTCTTCCAGGTGAGGCTTTAAAGATGTCTTCTTGTCTGATGGTTGTGTCTGGTCTGTCTGGTTTCCTGGATGCTGTTTCAATCTGTCTGATCTCATGTTCTTCAGCTGTAGTTTCTCCCATGGTGATGTGGATCTCTGTGTAGATTTCATTTAGAGGTCTTGAATTACCCGTGTTTATGATTTTCTCAATTTTTTTCTTCAGGTTGAATTTGAGGTTCCCTTGGCACTGAGTGAGAATCTCTGAATGAAGAAAAAAATAATCCCTCAACTGAGACAATGATACTTTCCACATAAAATAACCATCACAAGTTTGGTTCCTAATTTTACACATTTCTGACAAGACGGTAGATTATTTTCCTTGGATCAAGACGCCGTATCTTGTTGCTTTCCAAAAATGTTTCTTTGAAAAAAAATATTTTCGAAACCAGAATGAACAATCTGAATAAACAACCAGAATGAACAACCAGAATGAACAACCAGAGAACCATGGCCCTAAACCTGACGACTCTTATTCCTGCTGCTGGAAGACGAGGCACGACCCTGGCAGATCGACCTCTGAGGATGTGGACTCAGCTCTCACTCCAGTTATATAGGAAGTGGATTGCTCTTAGTAATTGTCCCAATAATGCGTAATTCTGCAATAGCCTACTATCATCTCCATGAACCTCAAAGATGACCTGTATAACTCTGGAAAAGCAGAGAGTCTAATCCCTATCCAGGAGTTTCTTTCCAGAGCCGGTTCAATGTGTAGAGGTGAGCCCAACTTTGTCTAGTTGGTCCTGCTCCACCTCCCACACCAACACCGGATCCTCCCCAGCAGAGGGGTGTCGGTTGTTTGAAGTTTGTATACCATGTTCCTCTCCTTCACCTACAACCCAACTGGCATTGATTGGACCCTTAGACCCAGTGGTGTGTAGACCCCGGTGCCTGGCTGCAGGATGAGGACCTGGTCTGCCTAATAGGGTTGCTTTTTTTGTAAGTAGCTGATCTAAAAAGTGACCCTGCCAGAAACTATTGACCCTGACCACTGAGCTTTCAGGGTCATGGGGGTACCTAATCCCTGACACCATATACAGGTGGTGTTTCTCTGTGTTGTATATCAGGAGGACACATCCAATTCATGTTATCATTGTGATTTACCTGACCTCAGGTTCCCTATTTGTAAAACTATTTGTTAACTAATGACTTACCTGTCGGTTCTGATGTGATTTCTGATAATTTCTCCTGCAGAAGATTCTGATTCATCTCCTTCAAAACGTTTCTGGTCACTTTAATAGTGTTAATGCAGTAGTTCAGAAACATATGGTCCACAGTTTGTGTCCGACATGCATCCTCTAGTCGACTCTTTGGGATTCCTTCAAATCCTAGGACCTTCTGCTGCAGGTGCCACTTGAATTCTTCAAAGTCCTCTTTCCCCAATTGTTCTAAAGTACTGAAGATGATCTTTTTCAGTGTCGCCATATGTTCTCCCTGCAGAGATCCAAAAGATACCAACAGAAAATATTATATAATCTTACATCTGAAATAACATGGGTTTATGCAAAAAAATACTTGCTTTGTCTTCCAAAGGTCCAGGTCCAGGTCCAGCTTCAGGTCCAGGTCCAGGTCCAGCTTCAGGTCCAGGTCCAGGTCCAGCTTCAGGTCCAGGTCCAGGTCCAGGTCCAGGTCCAGGTCCAGGTTCAGCAGGTTCAGGTCTAGCTTCAGGTCCAGGTCCAGGAGAGTGTGTGTCCTCTGGGCTGGAACACAACACAGAGCTTTGAGTGAAGTGCTGAGCTGTGACATGGAGAAGAGTCATGGACAGTTGGAGATCTCACCTCTGAGCTTTAGTCTGGCTGTCATGTTCCCCACACAGAGAGGGGGGGGCTCCCTCCTCTCTGTCCTCACACTGATCCATAGCAGAGCCTCCACCTTCACACAAACACAACAACATGCTCATCACAACAAGAACATCACAGGACACATTAGTGCCCCTCCTCTCAGATGTCCCACAGCCCCAGGCCCACACAGAAACTCAGTCTGTTGACCCCTAAATATGATTTTGTGATTGTCAAGACTTATTACAGCACACCCAGAAGTCACCACATTTCTCAGTTTTAAACATGTGGTTAACTTTGTTCATTGAAACAAAACTAAACACACACGCATCAAAACCACTTGGTTATGTTTAGAAAAAAAGATAACGGATTTGCCTAAAATGTGTACGTTTGTTACTCTATGCGTTCAAACTTTAATCAAAGCTTCACGCAGCGTTGAACGGGCCCTCACCCTTCTTTTTGTAAAGCGTCTTCAGCTCAATGTGTGTACCACATTTCAATCAATCAGACTTTTGGTGCGAGTTGTGTGGCCTTTCAAACATTCTACCTTGGTGGCGCTAGAGAGCCTGCTGGTCATGTCAGAATGCATTCACTAGAGGACCTCAGAACGTTTACCATTCCTGACGTCTGTGCAATGTTTTACAAATCTCTGAGCATGATGAGTACCTCAATAACTGGCTTTACCTGCAGGGACTGGCAGCAACATTAAGAGATCTACGGATACATCTCTCAAGACCAGTGGCAAACCGTGTCTATCACGGCGTTATAATGTCCATCTTTTCACTGAATTGTCGTATTGAAAAGGGTACTCACAACAATTCCGCAACAACTTCATCTGGAACCGAGGGAAACTCTGAAAGAATACGCCCATTGGCTACAAATGAATATATGATTGGTTGATCAAACTGTCAGTCCAAACGTACGCTCTCATTCAGTGCAACGGCCAGGGCATTCTATCAAGGATATAGAATACCTTGGTTGAAGGATATTCTACCCAGAGACCCAGAACAAGATCTGATTGGTTGCTTTCTTTTCTAACACAAAACCACTGAAATGCGTAGTGCATGGTCCGAGAAGGACAAACAAATCAACGTAACACTGTAATATTACAGATCAACAACACAGATACGATTCTCATTTATTCATTTTATATACATTTTATTACATTTTATTTATATAATTAAATCGATTTTTTGTTTGTTTTATCTGAGTGTTCCAGCGTATTCTCTGAATACCTTGAAGGCCCTGACCAAGGGCGCCGGAAGTGGGGGGGCCAGGGGGCCATTGGCCCCCCCACTTTTCAGCCCTGCCCCACATTTTCGCAGCGGCCGATGCCGTGGAACACTGTACAAATCCCGTTTCAATAATTCCCCTCTACTCTAAAGTCGCATCTAAAACGCGATCTGATATAGCTGTGTATATTTTGTTATGTTTGATTGTTTTATTCAATCTCATTAGCTACAGGCATTTTTGAAGCTTGTAAAGCTCTCACTCGCCACTCTGCTGTTCCACAGCGCCGCTTCCCCTCCCTCCGCTGAAATTATGAATGTAAGGCGTATAGTAATCATAGATAACACGGCAGGGTCCGTTACAGTTTGTTTTTATCTGATTTCAAATAAACAAAGTCTTGGCTTTCAGAATATTAAACTTGTTTTGGCAAATTCAGATGATAAATACAACTTTGAAGCTTGTAACGGCATAATTACAAGCAACGGAGTAACTTTACGTCACTGCAGGCATAACAGCCGGTGTTTCTCGTGAGTGTTTTCCCCGGGAAACAAACACAATACACACAAACGCAAAAATACACAAACACACACGTATACACACACACACTCGCGGGCTTCCCCTATCTTCCCTTCATACTATTTTGATCATTTGCTCCGCTAATAATCAATCAGATCGATCCAGAGAAGAGGAAACTTTAAAGGCCTTTTTCTCAAAATGATGACTCTGTAACAGTCATTATATAATGTGACATATTTTGCTTAATATTTGGAGTAGCCTACAACAACAATCCTGATATCATTAGAAAGTTATGAATCTCCTCTTTCCAACAGTGTATACAACTCAAAATGTGTCTTCGGGTCAATGCGACTGATTTCGATGGAGCAGGTCACTTTGCATTAGGTAAAATAAAGCAGGCAGACATAACAGGAAGAATATGTACATTTTAACCCAATCAAATAGGACATTGTCACACCATTCAAATGTATCCATGTAAATTACAACCAATAAAAAAGCTTAGATTTGTTTATTCGTTACGTTGTTTACTTTATTTGTTACTGTGTGTGTCAGTCAGCCGTTAACCTAGATAGAAAAAATATATACACTTGCAAACACGTCAGAAGAACCAGCGCAGAAGAAAACTGCAGTCAATCTAAACTTAAATTAACAACTGGAAGGTCACATCCCTGACATCCACGTCTCCGGAGCCTGGACCTTCATCAATCATAGAACCAGCGAAGCCAGATGAACCCAAAAGCAGCAGCTCTGCGGCCGCAGAGACTGTCAAAACCACCGCCACCGCCGTCGTTGAATCGAAACAGGCTGGTTCCGACTGCATGGAGGTTTGTTGTCGGGACATTGAGACGGGTAAAGCTGCAGCTAACTGACCGCTAGATTATTTGGGCAAAGAGAAAGGTACTTCAACGCAGAATGGTACAAAAACAGAGAGTGGTTAATTCTTTGCAAAACCACTGAACGGACCTTCTGTGAAATATGCAGATTTGCTGTCAAACGGCTTGTAACTTTCTCAAAATGTGGAGATGATAGCTTTGTTAATATCGGAGTTAATAACTGGAAAAAGTGCCCAAGCCTCCTGGACAGCCACGAAAAGTCTCATTTCCACAGAGAGTGTATTAAAGTGCGCTTTCTTCAGTCAAACACCAGTCAACATACAGCTTGTCAAACAACAGCGTATTGAGCAGGGAAAAAGAAGAGATGGAATGATGGAGCAACTGTGCTGTCTGCAGTTTCTAACCCGACAGGGCCTAGCAATCAGGGGCATAATCAGGGCGGATAAGGAGAGCAATTTCCAAAAGAACTCGGAGCTGAGAAAAACCCCACTCTGAAGAGCTTCATGCTCACCGGGAAATATGCATCAAGAGACAATTAATGAACTTATAAATCTAATGTATCGGGAGTCTCTCACCACTATATTAACTGAAATTTAAAAGCAATGCAAAACATGCAGTTATTGTGCTTCCAGCAAACATCCACTGATAAACTGCGATGTTAACAACCTCATGATAACCTCATATTTTTTTAACTTAGGATCTACCTGTGTTTAGTCTAGAAAAAGGTAAATGTGTGCATTTTATTATAAAGTTGTGTATATTTACAGACTGTTGCAAAAACTAAGAAACTTATAAACATCAGGTTTAAAACTAAAAGAGCTTTACAAAAAAGTAACACAATTAGAGATGTTTGGAGTTTTATTTTAGTTATTAATTTACATTTTTTGTCAAAGAGATGCTGATTTGATACCGTTGATACAGTTACGGCATTTCCTGTTTCTGCCAGAGAGAGGGGAGTTTGTCCCAAAGCTTGCCGCTGTGTTTACTCCCTCCATCTGACAGGAGGGAGCCTCATGTGTCACTCCACAGAGTTCACTCCGTCACGGAGGGGGAGTGTGTAGGGGTAGGGTGTAGAGCGTGGTTTGGGATTGGGCCATACACACACACTTTTTTGGCCCCCCCACTTCTAAAATGAATCCGGCGTGCCTGGCCCTGACGGTTCGCCACTGCTCAAGACCCATATGAAACAGTACTGTATATATTTCAACAGTCAAAAAACCATTAGAATATGACCACAACCAACAACATAGCAAAGCCAATAACAAATAATTTAAACTTGTTTATTTAACGATTAGTTTATTTAAAGTTGTGAGTGTGTTTGGGCTCCTGAATCTCAGAGCCTCTCTCTCTCTCTCTCTCTCTCTCTCTCTCTCTCTCCTTACTAATCACTCTCGTTTTAAAACTGTATGTTTGGTTTTCTGTCCTATAGTATTTCATATCTGTTATTATTTATTCTGTAATTGTTGTATTACTATAATAATTATATAAAAGTGTACCTTGGAAATACTTGTTTACCTAAATGGTGACCAAACCACTGATAACTGAGCCTCTCAGTCTGACAGGACACACACACACACACACACACACACACCCACACACACACACACACACACACACACACACACACACACACACACACACACACACACACACACACACACACACACACAGGTCCTTTTAAATCCAGGCTGAAGACTATCCCTTTAATTGAACTATTCATATCTCACACTGCACTGTAACTGTTATTCATGTATTTGACTGTTTTTAAATGCTATTTTATAATGTGTTTCCACTGCACTATTTCTTAATGCTCTTAATGTCTTTCATTTTAGTAACAGACTCCTGTGGGAGGGTCCTCACCTGCTGAGCTCTCTTCAGGTCCACAGAAACACGGCTGATCTCGTCCTCCTCAGTCCTGGTTCTGCCTGCTATTCCCTTATATCTCCTTTTATTCAACAGTTTGAACACCAACTGTCACATGTGACTTCCGTGAAAGAGGAACTCTGTACTTCTGCTCTGAGTTGCAGAGGGGGGAAGGGGGCGGAGTTTGAAGTGCTGCAATAGTTTTCCACTCAGGAGGAACTTGTAAAGAAAGACAAACGTATGATATGAGAATGATGTCTGTCTTTGTGTTTAGCACATTATATCTGTTTTGTTCACCCACATGCCTTTGCTGATAAATACTCTGTTTCTAAACTGAGTTGTTCTCAGGATTGCAAAGATTCACTTCAGAGTGACTGAGCCCAGTCAGTGTGAAAAGTTCCACTTTTGTGGAATTAGCTTCCAGTGTGTGTTCGGGCGGCCGACAGCCTATCCGCTTTAAGAGTACGCTTACGACCTTCCTTTTGATAAAGCTTATAGCTGATATAATAATCTAATAAGAGTGCATTGACGTAGATACGCTGTGCATCTTCACCTACATTTTGGTTCTTGCTCTTTCACTGAAATCCTAAAAATGTGGATCTTATATTGAAAAATAAGGTTATTACTACTACTCATTCTTCTAAATCTTTTCTCTCACTACTTCTCATACTCTCTACTCCTGTAATCGATTCTTTCTATCCTCTCTTTATCTAAAACCTTTTCCCTCTCTAACCTCTCCAGGTTTTATTAGAGGGAAACAGGTTTGCAGAGAAGCTTATCCAGGCAGGGGAGTGTTATGTCGTAGACACAGCGTACCTCCCTATCTCTCACCAATTTCCAACTAAGGCTCCAGTGGGGACCTTGTTCCCTGCGTGTGCCTCTCCACCTCTGTTTCTTACGGCCCGTCCACACAGCAGCGTTAAAAAAATCTTGGAGGTGGGCGTATCTGAAGCTTGGGGATTTTTTGCGAGCAAGGCACCAACAACCAATCACATGAATCTCCCGCCCCCGACATACGAAGCAAAAAAGCCCGAAGTAAAGTGGATATAAACTCCCCAAACAGGAGAAAACCTACCACTGTCTCTGCCACCTCCCTCCATGCCTGGCTCCTCCGGTTTGTATCCCGGTAGGTAAATAGGGACTGGTCATAAACCACCGGGTGATTCCCTACCGCTCATTTCTCCTCCATGTTTTGGAATATGAGGAAATGACCTGCGGTATGTCTCTCCCAGCATACACGCGGTTTCATTGGCTAGAGCTTGAACTGTCAGATTTGCATACACGGGATTTGATTGGCTGACGCTTCCACCTCAGCTTCAAAAGTTGAACATTGCTCAACTTTGAATCCTGAAAATCCTGAAAATCTCCGCTCTGCTTCCCACAATGCAGTTCGGCGAAAAGTGAGGCAAAGTGACGTCACCCCATTCAAAGTGAATGGGCAGAAGCGTTTCAAGATTTTTTAACGCTGCTGTGTGGACGGGCCGTTACTCTCTTACTTGCTACCCTTTTCCCTTAACTTATCCTAAGGGAGTGCTTGTTCTTCCTTCTGTCTGTCTGTGTCTGTGTATTCTCATGTTCAGATTAACCCAGCCACATTTTTCTTCTTTTGTGTCTATATTGACACCGGGATCCTGAGTCGAGGCTGATCCTCTTGCTGTGGTCCTGTGTCCTGGATCCTCTATCCTGAGTTCTGGATTAAGTCGTGGACTTCGGGTCGTGGCTGAACCTGTCTCTGCGGTCCTGCCTGACTCTCATCATGCTGCTTCCCTGAAGGCTCCCACAGGATTGTTGTTGACGTCCTCGTGGATTCATCTCCTTATTATAGACACATGCATTTCCAAACATTCGGTCTACCTACGCTGTAAAATGTATTATCTCTTCGATTTACACACGGCATCTATTGCACGTCTGTCCGTCCTGGGAGAGGGATCCCTCCTCTGTTGCTCTCCCTGAGGTTTCTCACATTTTTCCCTTTAAACTGTGGGTTATTCTCTGGAAGTGTTTCCATGTACGATGTGAGGGTCTAAGGACAGAGGGTCTAAGGACAGAGGGTCTAAGGACAGAGGGTCTAAGGACAGAGGGTCTAAGGACAGAGGGTGTCGTTTTTCTCATACTGATATTCTGAACAAACTGTGCTGTTGTATTTGCTGTAAAGTGTCTTTACTGTAGGGTATTTTTATTATATGTACAGCACTTTGGCTCGACCAAAAATCGTTTAAAAATGTGCTACATAAATAAAACTTGATTTGATTTGATTTTAGTTCTGCTAGCTGTCCACTAGATGCTACACACTGACCCTCTAATGAAACACAGATCAGGGTGAATGGTCAGTGTGAGAGGGGGTGTAGTTCTGCTGATGTTCAGGTGTATGTAACATTGCTCTGTAACACTCAACACACGATCACATGATGTATGTAGAAGGTTCTTTTCAATGAGGAGTAAAACATAGAAGGAACACAATCTGAAGTTGACATAGCCGCCATTTTATTAAACATTAAACAACACTTTCGGCCCTCAGCTAATTCAGACAGTGTAATGAAATATGGCCCACAGATTAAACTTGTCATATATTGTACTACTTCGATATATATGTACAAATATATATCACGGTATTCATGTGTGCTCACCTTTCTTTCTGTCTGCTCTCATTATAATCACTCTGAAGTTTCTGTTTGAAGGAATGAGCTGCTAACTCAATAAAGTAAACCCTCTGGAGAGCTGAGATGAAGGCTGTTGTGTTTCTTAAAGCATTTTCAAGAATCAACAATCATTGACCTTTTGATTCATCTGTCCAACTTATAACTGAACTGATAAGGAGAGATTCATCACCCAATGAAAGACTCTCTGGGGACACAGCCTTCAGAATAAAAGCCTCTCTGGGACACAGCCTTCAGAATAAAAGACTCTCTGAGGACACAGCCTTCAAAATAAAATACTCTCTGAGGACACAGCCTTCAGAATAAAAGCCTCTCTAGGGACACAGCCTTCAGAATAAAAGCATCTCTGAGGACACAGCCTTCAGAATAAAAGCATCTCTGGGGACACAGCCTTCAGAATAAAAGCATCTCTGGGGACACAGCCTTCAGAATAAAAGCATCTCTGGGGACACAGCCTTCAGAATAAAAGCCTCTCTGGGGACACAGCCTTCAGAATAAAAGCATCTCTGAGGACACAGCCTTCCGAATAAAAGCATCTCTGAGGACACAGCCTTCAGAATAAAAGACTCTCTGAGGACACAGCCTTCAGAATAAAAGACTCTCTAATAAAAACACTTCTGACAGTAAAGACACAATCAGTGAGCCAGATTTAAAACAGCAACCCTTAAACCCAGGACAGGAAGTGGTCTCCTCCTACAGAGGACACAGAGACGCTGAGGAGACACCTGACACTAACCGAAACCCAGCGTAGAGAGGTTCAGTGAATGTGGTTCTGAAGGTGTGGAGGTGGATCAGTGTGTCACAGGAGACTCTGTAGAAGGAGAGAGAGCCAGCAGGATGATCCAGATACACTGCTACTCTACCAGAGGAAGAGGAGGAGGTGGAGGATGAGGAGGAGGATATGCTTGTTTCTCTCTTATTGTGCCGGACAGAGTAACGACCATCAGAGCAGTTCAGACTCCAGGACTGATCATTCCCTCCAAACAAACAGTCATAACGGTTTCCTCTCCTGCTGATTCCTCTGTAAGTCACTGATATACGAACCCCTCCTCTCCTCTCGACCTCCCAGTAACAGCGACCAGTCAGAGCTTCTCTGCACATCAGCTGAGAACAGGAGTCAAACCTCTCTGGATGATCAGGATATTTCTGATTCTCTCTCACACATGTCACCGTCCTGTTGTTGTCAGACAGTTTGAGGTTTCTGTGCGCTGTGTTTGAGTCCAGGGTGAGTCCACAGGAATCTGATGAGAGACACAGACAGCAGTTTATCATCAGACACACCCAGGGCCGGTTCTGACCAATTTGCTAAGAGTATAATAAATATGTATAATATCGGTTAAAATAAGTGCTTCAACATAGTTAACTTTGCAGGAAAGTTGATGTTAAACGTTAAGTACTTTATCAGGCTTAATATAGATACCCCCAAAGCTTTTTGCTTACATGTATTTAAAAGAAGACCTTAACCTAAAGTATTATTTAATGTTTAAATAAAGCCTAATTAGTTTGTCTGTTTTGCACATCCTCCTATTAATATCTTTGTACATCCGGCACTAAACTGTTTTATTCTAGATACCATTTACTGTATCTTCTTGATATTTTCTATTCTATATTTCTATCATTGACCTTCTACTTTCCTCCTATTTTGTATATTAATATTTAAATGAACGACATTAAGAAAAAGGCATTTTAAACAGTCATTAAAAAGCAACCCAATCTACCTGCATTGCAATTACTCTAAACGTGTAATAACGTGCTTTAACCAGTAGGAGGTGCGGGTTAAAAAGCTGTCAAGTTTACAGTGTTAACAAAATAAAATATACTGCTGTTTCTGGTTTAGTTTACGACGGATATATTTAGTTATTGTTTTGATATTTGTAACACAAAAGCGATGTAAAAAACCCACAGCAACACAGAACAGATGGTCTTAACATGACCCAGCGGTCTAGTAGTTAATAAAAAACAATAATATCAAAACAAATTATTACTACTAACTTTATTGTGAAATTAAAACCGAACGGTAAAAGAATAGTTTCCGGTCTATTCTGAGGCCCGATCTCTGTAGATAAATAAAGAACTACGACAGATGTGTAATATTTAATGCAGCCGAACCATTTATTACAATGCATTCATGTGATGACTTTCAAAGAGTAAAGCAAGCACTGCTGAATAAAGTATGATTTGATCTTTTACGAAACGTTTTTTTTCATATGGAATGCAGTTGGAGGTCAACCAATCACAGAGCTTGAGAACTAATCACGGGGTTTGTCAAACAGAGCACATGGTGTAGTCCTAAACGATAGCTGGGGATTCTGGGTAGTGTAGTGTCTTCTGCCATTCTAAACTCCGAAAAAATATTTGTTTCTCCGAATCGAAGGGGGAAAATCAAAAGCATTGCGCACAATTTAAACCAATCAATGTTTTGTAATTAACAAGGATAATCTGGTGTTTTTGAGTTGATGAGTAGTGGAGATATCACTGTCAAATCAATCGACAGTAAGGAGAATACTTACTTCCGGGTGTACAATTCTCCGTTATCCAATGGGAATGGACGCTCAGATTGCCTTTAAATGCCGCCGACACAAACGAATGCCGTGCTTCCATGAGCGTCAAATACCGCCGCAGATGGGAATACATTGCAATCAGTTGAAAGCTATTTGCGTCTGTTTATGAAGCTGAAGGAGCCTAGGAGCGTCCCAACTGCACGCCTCGGGACCCTGACCAAGCGTCGCTCCTGGACGTTTATGGAGTGAGAGTGTGTTGCCTAACCCTAACCCCAGACCCACCTGACGGCTTTACTCTCTGTTAGTGATCCTTTCTATAAAGCTTCACGATGTCATGTTTTAATGAATAAATAGCACCTCCATCATCTTTGTCTTTAGAGAGAAGCTGACTGATCCACACTTACACTTCCTCAGACCTGGTTTTAACCTCTGCTCTCCACCATGGTCCAGCCTGGAGGAAGAAACACAGTCAGGATGATGTTCTATCCAACATGAGTCCTAGCTGCTGGTACCTCGTGGAACAGAGTTTACTTTCTTAGAGCAAGCTTTTTTATTGTTATTTACTTTTTGTTGGCGTTTAGTGTCAAACATTGTCACAGCATATTGTACATTGCATCTTTACATGAAGGACATACATCTGTTCATAGTTCTTTCCAGCAATATACACATGATGACACAAAAAGCACAGAGGAGAAAGACATAAAGAAAAGAAATAGAACAACAGTGAACAATTAGGGAGTAGACATTTCTAGTCTTTGAGACCTGGACAGTCCCAGAATACATGGAAGTGGTTTGCATTCTGGTTACCACAGTTCCTCCAACATATAGGGGGGGTCCTATCATAGTGGGACTTCTGAGAGGGCGGAATAAAATATCCTATCAGGTTCTTCCAGGTATATTCCCTCCAGTTCTGCCAGCTGGTACATTTCCATTGATATCTCCACATTGTTACCCATTCTTCCCCAGATATATGTATCCCTCCTTCCTGCTCCATCTTCTTTATTATGTAAGTGAGTGTTTTTTAAGGTTTGTCAATCCTTTGTATACACATGATACGGTTCTACCGTTAACATCTGCGTTATACGCTTTCCTAAACATTTCTATCAAACCTACACTTGCCTCTGACACTTTTTCCACTTTCAAATGAACATAATGCTGTACCTGAAGATATCCATAAAAGTCCTGTTTTTCCAAAGTGTATTTCTCTTTGAGGGTATCCAAACTGAGCAATGCTCCCCCTTTCATCAGCTTGCACAGAGCTGTTAGACCTTTTAGAGCCCAGTCCCTAACTCTAGTATCCATTCTGTTAGGCATGAAATCCGAGTCATATAAACATCATTTGAGAAAGAAACTTTTCCCAGTATAGTTCCGATATAGTTCCGAAAATTTCCATTCACACCAAAAAAATCCGGAACTAGAACTTAGTTCATGAGAACCTTTTCACCCCCTTTTCAGTCCCTGCTAGAGAGCAGGTACTTTCATGGGAGAAAAAGGTTCCCATTTCTGATTGGCTGGGCGGATTGCAAACCACGCCCCGTAAAACTCCCAAAAAGTTATGCCATTTTATTCTCCTTGCATTAGCATTATTAGCATTAGCATTAGCCCAGCGCACAAACGGAGAGAGACTAACTTATGGCAACACAAAAGAAAACATGGGAGCGGTGGAGATGAGGAGGTGTCGGCGTTTCTGGCGATTTACTCGGAAGGCTTCAGTAGAAGCTGCTGGGAGTCCCAGCAGCTTCTACTGAAGCCAGTCCCCAACTCCGGGGATTTCCGGCCGGGGACTTCGGGTGGCAGTATACGCCGTGAAGTTGTTTGCGGCCTGCCAGTAAACCCAAAGCAGAAGAAGAAGAAGTGACGTCAGCGGCTTCATTTGCCTAATCCTCCCTCAGGGAATTATTCCGGTGTGAACGCGATCTGCTCTTTAGTTCATCAGAACTAAAGAGTTCTGATGAACTAAGTTCTGATGAACTAAGTACGGCAAAGTACTTGGTGTGAAACCACCTATTCTCCAATGTATATTCTTTTATAATAGTTTTCCACATTTTAAGAGAACATTTCACCCATGGATTTTCAATAATGTTTATGAAATTATGTAGGTTATTGTCAGCTATAATTGCCTGTATGGGAGTACACCTTCTGTTCTATATGTTTCCATTGAGCATCATATGCTGGGTTACACCATCATATCATTGTTCTTATCTGTGTTGTGAAATAGTAATCTCTGAGAGAGGGTAAACCCCATCCCCCTTCTTCTTTGGCCAGGTGTAAAGTTTTGAGACGAACCCTTGGTCTTTTACCTTGCCATATATATCTTGATATCATTTTTTCCCATTCATTAAATTGACTTTGGTTGATCTCTATAGGTAGGGTTTGGAATAGATATAATAATCTAGGTAGTATCTTCATTTAAACCTGTTAAGCCCCAAGCCTGTTTTTCAGGTCTCGAAAATGACATTCCCAGAACAAATGACCATATCTTCCCTTCTAAAAGGGGACAATTAATAATCTTTTTTCTCAAAGTAATGATAAACCTATGAGTTGCATGTAGAAAAGTCAGAATCAATATAGATGTTTTTTATTTTAAAGAAAATTCCGATTTTACATAGTAAAAAACTGTAAATTATAGTGTCTGTCCAAAAATTCTTTTTTACTTATAGTGAAAACTACCCTTGGATGATGGTAAGGTAGACTAAGCTTTAGGAATCCAAAGTACAACATATAATAAGTACCCTGTATCAAGACTGATGCAAAACAAGTGACATTTGACCTTTTTAGAGAGGTTTAGCAAAAAAGACTCCACCTCTGGGGTGATTTGGGTGGAAATGGGCGTTTTTGCCGTTTCTCTGGAACCCATTGGTCGATTTTGGTGATTGACATCTCTTTTTAACCGTTAGAGCCAATAGAATCGAAGATGAATTTCCACATACACACACACGTTACCAAAACAGAGATTTATTTTGGGAGTGCTGTGGGGTAGCTTGACGTTTCATAGAGGGTGCTCAAACATTTAGGGTTTCCCATTAATGTACCGGTCGCTACAGTGGAATGTTCTACTGCAACAATCCCCACGCACATACACAATGTACCCGCGACTGTCACAATGAAGGCTCGATAATCAGCTCACGGCATATAGGTGTAAGCAGGGGTAAAGTGCTATTTTTATAGGTGGTGTGTGGACCTCACATAGGGGGGTCCGGGGGCAAGCTCCCCCGGGAAGATTTATTTTTAAATATTGAAGTTAAAAGCATCAATCTGGTGCACTTTGACAGCAAAATGAAGAGATCTATGGATACCTCTCTCAACACCCATATGAAACAGAACTGTAAACGGATTTACTTTTTCTTTATGGATATTTTACAAATCACCCTTTTAAACTTTATTTTTTTTTTACTGTCATATAGTATTTCAAACCTGTTTTTCATTTATTCTCTTATTTTTTTATAACTATAATGATCATATAAACGTGTGCCTCGGAAATAATTGTTTACATGAATGGTGACCAAAACGTTTGAGACCCACTATCTAACTATCTATATCCGTTAGCGTAGCTCGCTAGCACCAGAAGCTAACAACAACGATCTCCGGTACCGGTGCGCTCTCTCTCTTTCTCGCTCGCGCACGCACACAAAATGGCTCGTTCCACACACACACAGAGCTGAGCTTTAATGAAACACAGAGACTCAGACGTACTTGTACTGTATCATATTATTTTCGAATCAATAATCTTTCAAATTATGACTTTTTTTTTTTAATCTTTATTTAATTAATTTTTTTAATAACCATTTTTCCTCCTGGTCTCTCGCGCCCCCCCTGTCATGCCTCTGTGCCCCCCAGGGGGGGCACGCCCCCCACTTTGAGAACCACTGGTTTAACCTATGGATTAACCTTCAGCAGCGTTTTAACGTTTTAATGCCATTGAAGCAGAGATGGAGTACTCGAGTCCTGGACTCGGACTCGAGTCGGACTCGAGGGCTGATTTTTGGGACTCGTGACTCGACTTGGACTCGCGCACTGATTGACGCGACTCGGACTTGGACTCGTGAATTCTCGCGCACGATGACTTGGACTCGGACTCGGACTCGTGAATTATCGCGTACGCTAACTTGGACTCGGACTCGGACTCGTGAATTTTTCCCCCCACGATGACTCGGACTCGACTTGTGCATTGACGCTCCGACTTGGACTCGGACTCAAGCAAGTTTTCTGTGGAGTCTGATGTCCTCTATCCTGGCATGTGCACCGGCTGCGAGGCGAGTTCACGTACTGGGCCCCGCTATTCCAGTCTAAAGATGTCTAGAGACACACCCCGCATCGTGCTGTATGCTTTCACACATTCTGCTTCCACATTGGAAAAGAGCAGCGCAAAATGCTCTATGTGGAAACAATATTGAAGAGAAGGCTCCGTAACACATTACTCTAAACATCGAGTTCAGACATATAGGCTGTCTTGAACACTATCATCAGAGTAACGTGATCTAATCAATAAATAAAGATTCAGCCGATAACACGAAAGCACATGGCTACTTAACATGCAGAATGAGCTTTCTGGGGCTAAATCTTTATCAGTAAACCGATTTAACCGGTAAAAGTTCCTTCAAAATAAGAGTCCCGATCTTATTACTATCAAAATAAAAGTGCAAAACGAAAACTTTACCATAGGAAAATATTGGCATACAAATATAATCACTTCTCTAAAAGGTAACTAATTTTAAACATAGTTTATTTATATATAATAATAATAATATTAATATTAGTAATAAGCTTTATATTTGTATAGCACCTATTACAAGAATTGTAGCCAAACTGGCTTCACAGCAGTTCAATAGACAGATTAGTATAACATGACAGGATGAAAGCAATGTAGAGGAGCAGCTACATTTCAACACATATATCCACGAAGATTAATACATGAATACTTGTGACTCGGACTCGACTCGGACACTCCTTGGGTGACTCGGACTTGGACTCGGACTCGAACACAGGTAATGATGACTCGGACTCGGACTCGACTCGGACACTCCTTGGGTGACTCGGACTTGGACTCGGACTCGACTACGACTCTCCCTTGGTGACTCGGACTTGGACTCGGACTCGAAGAGTGGTGACTCGAGAGTGACTTGGACTCCTGAATTGGTGACTTGACTAGAACACTGCATTGAAGACAACTTTTGATCAGACAACGACAAAGGTAGGCCATATTGCCATTTTAGCTACCTAGCGCCAAGTGTTGTGATGTCTGTTTTTGTTAATAAGTTTGCGAGTTCTTATCATGGAGTGATGTACTTATCGATTCTGTGTCACCTCACGATGCTAATCGATATGTTGGATGTGCAGCTACGATAAGTAATAAGGGTGTTATGAGTGAGTTTCTGTGCAACCGCCGTTAGCATTTTTTCGCTTGTGGCTAATTCAGAGGCTGAGCGATAGCTTTGTAGGTTTTTTTGCACAAAAAAAAAAAAAAGATCAGTTAGCTGAGTTTCTTCCCGTTACATGGATATAAAACATTCATAGTTTATTAAATATTAAGAAGCCCTCAGACGATGTTTCCTGCAGATGACGTGGTTTTCCGCCCGCCGGCGGGGGGATGGGGTTCAACAGGTTAATAGATTCAATTCTTGAAGAAATATTAAAGAAAGGAATTAGGTTCCATCTTGCTATATCTTCCTTCATTATGTTCTCTACAGGTAGGAAATTGCATTAGAATAATGTTGAAAGATCTTTAGGGATGTTAATGCCCAAATACTTGATGGATTTTGTGTACCATATCAATGGGTATTTATTCCTAATGTCTTCAGGTGGATGGGACTTGTCTCCTGAAGGAAGTTTCTCCCTGATATTCCTCCCTCGCTCCTCTCCTCCCAGCGTCTCCCAGGCAGACAGCTGCTCACCCTTATGAAACAAAAATATATTGTAATATATTGGTAAATATAATACAATATACTGGATCATACATTTCCATATATGGGAAAGTAGTCCTTATATTTTTAAATATATTGCAATATATGCATGGACCATGTATGGCTATATATTGATACATATAAAAAAAATATATTGCAATGAAAACAAAAACTGCACTATACATTTATATGTAATAGTTTTATTGAAACACTCAAGGTTCAAGGTTCTTTATTGTCAATCTGACATAGCTACAGAGTAATTATGCAGTTGAAAATCTTATGTCACAGGCTTCTCCAACAATGCAACATAATAACATAACATAATAACAATAAGAGCAAGAGCAATACAAAAATAATAATAGTTATAAAAATGAAATAAAGTTATGATGTGGAATAGTGCAGTATGAGTCTATATACAAGTTATTGGAATGATATCTTTCATGAGTTACACAAGTTTACATAAAATTGAACAGATATTCATAAACAGTTATCTCACTTCGTTTTGTATAGTTACCCACTTTATATATGAACATATGTTTGATGGTAGCCTATATATAAAAAAAGTACAAATTGTCCATTGAATGATGGAAAATAATATACAGTTTATAAATATATATAGACACACACATATATGCACGCATATATATATGCATATATGCACGCATATATATATATATATATATATATGCATATATGCATATATATATGCGTGCACCATGCGTCTTGGTCACCATCCAGGGACCAAGACATCAGATATAAGAACATCCATTAACACAAGAATTTGTGAGTAAAGGCACGAAAAAAACAAGATTGACGATCAAATAGGGTACAAGACTGTTTTTTTGGCCCTGTTCCGGACCTTGTTTTAATGAGTGATCAGCTCATGTTTAAAGTTGTCACCAGGTGAAACAAAAAACAAGATTGTTAAATAGGATAACAGACTGCTCTTTTTGGCCCTGTATGAAATAACAATGCATCATTTATTAACTATACCTATACAAAATGTAATACATTTTCCCTTCATTATGTAATAACACCTCCTTTTGTAATAATTTGCCCATTATGTAGTAAACAAGTTCAATGCAAATATGTAATACATGTCGCCACATTTTGAAATATATTATTACTAGGGCTGTCAGTCGATTAAAATATTTAATCGCGATTAATCGCATGATTGTCCATAGTTAATCGCGATTAATCGCAAATTAATCGCACATTTTTTATCTGTTCTAAATGTACCTTAGAGGGATATTTTTCACGTTTTTAATACTCTTATCAACATATGAGTGGACAAATATGCTTTATATGTTTGTTTATTATCATTTGAACAATGACAAATATTCTCATGAATATTAAACACAACAACCTCTGAACATTACAAATATTCGCCTCAATTCAACCTGGAACCTCTCTCATACAATAATACAGTGTGTGTGTGTGTGTGTGTGTGTGTGTGTGTGTGTGTGTGTGTGTGTGTGTGTGTGTGTGTGTGTGTGTGTGTGTGTGTGTGTGTGTGTGTGTGAGAATGTTGAGACACTGTGATGGATCGTTGGAGCTATGTGCAGCTCAAGGCATATATGCTCCAACGGGAGCTGCCTGGATGCTGCAATCATGTTGCGCGTACTATCCGTGCTGAGTGTGCTGACTTTTCGTACAATGTCCCACTGTCTGGCTACCTGCATAAAGTCAAGTGCTCGGCGCAGTTGTCGGCGAAATGTCATTGAAACAGCTCCTTATATCTGTTAGCGCAGCTAGCTAGCACCAGATGCTAACAACAACAACACGTAAGGTGTGCCTCGCGCGAGTCGCGCCACACATACACACACCCTCCCGGTCCTCCCGATGGCCAGTCCGGGCCTGCCGGTGGGCGTGGAAGTGTGGTCTGCCACAAGCGGGCGGCAGGAGCGGGGCTGTCAGCATCAGCTTGTAGATGGTATTTTAAACTCGATGCGCTCTGAAACTACGGGGCGGCCGAGGACAAAAAATACACAAGCATTAATCGCGTTAAAATAATTAGTGGCGTTAATTTTTTTTTGCGTTAACGCGTTATTAACGCGTTAACTTGACAGCCCTAATTATTACATATTGCTGTGGTTATAACAAAATGAGTTGCAAACAATAACATTACAACTGTTTATTTATTTATTCAACCATGAATCATCCTTACTCATAATTTAAAAATATTTCAGTAGAATATCTTTCATTGGCCAAAACTAGATCAAGTGTTACCATATTCATTAGCCAACATGTATATCAACATCAATTTTGGGATATATTTACAGTTCTGTTATGGTTACATAATGTATATTACAGTTTTTTAAAAGGGCAACTCACGCATTTTGTAATAACCATTGCAAAATGTAATAATTTATTACAAAATGCAGGGAAATGTATTTTATATTGCGTTCAGGCTGTTACAGACTGCAGCAGATTATTACAAAATGTGGGTTTTATTACATAATTACATGAAAATGTTCTTGAGTCATTACATAATGTGTTGTTTATAGGCCTTTTCTTTTATTCTTTCCTTGTCCTTCTTTTAATGAGTATTTTGATAACTGTTACACATTGATAGAAAAAAACAAATTAAGCTTCTCATTATTCAGACTCAGCTCTCAGCGCTTACGGTTCTTTTAAATGTTGATAAAACCAAGGTAATGCTCTTTTCAAAAACTAAAAAAGACACCAGAGCCTGTTTTAGATATTGTAATTACACAAGGAATAAAACTTGAAGTGGTTACCTGTTACAAATACCTTGGTATCTGGCTTGATGACTGTCTCACTTTTAAACTTCATGTCAATAACCTGCTTAAAAAACTGAGGGTTAGGCTAGGTTTCTTTTCCAGGAACAAGTCCTGTTTCTCACTTGAGGCCAGAAAAAGGCTAGTCACTGTGACCTTTTTACCTGTACTGGACTATGGTGATCTGATCTATATGAATGCACCTGCCAATTGCCTGGTCAAGTTAGATGCCGCCTATCACAGTGCACTGAGATTTGTGACAAACTGTAAAGTATTAACCCATCACTGTACCCTGTATGCAAGGGCAGGTTTGCCTTCACTAACTGTACGGAGGCTCAGTCACTGGTACATTTTGATATACAAAGCCATGTTAGGGAAACTTCCTTCCTACATCTGCTCCCTGATCTCACGGCGAATTGTAAGTGGCTACTGCCTGAGATCGAATGTTGTGATTTTATTCAATGTGCCAACTGCTAGGACTGTCTTAGGGGAGATAGCATTTAGATGCGCAGCTCCGCTAACTTGGAACAGTCTGAGCAATTTGGTTCCACTAAATGTTTTTAAAGCAAGGATAGATATTATCCAATCGGAAACTGTTGGAACCTGTAAATGTTACTAGCTATGTAAACTGTAGTCACTGTAAATATGCTGTATGATGTCCTTTTTTGTTTTTCTGTTATGTGTATATGTATTCATGTGGAACCTACTTGCAGCAGGTCACCCTTGAAAAAGAGATCAATGATCTCAATGGGATTCACCTGCATAAATAAAGGTTTGAAATGAAATGAAAGATTTTTTTTATCAGAACATGCATTTCTCCTCATTGTGAACATATATTGCACTCATGTTCAGAATATATGGTACGTACATGGTCTTTTATAAATCTGAATATATATAGTGCATACATGTCCCCATATAATTGTGAATATATAGCGCATACATGTCCCCATATAATTGTGAATATATAGTGCATACATGTCCCCATATAATTGTGAATATATTCTACATACATGTCCCCATATAAATCTGAATATATAGCGCATACATGTCCCCATATATTTGTGAATATATATAGTACATGTCCCCATATAATTGTGAATATATTCTACATACATGTCCCCATATAAATCTGAATATATAGTACATACATGTCCCCATATATTTGTGAATATATATAGTACATGTCCCCATATAATTGTGAATATATTCTACATACATGTCCCCATATAAAACTGAATATATAGTACATACATGTCCCCATATATTTGTGAATATATATAGTACATGTCCCCATATAAATGTTAATATATAGTAAATGTATGTTCACATATATACACAACCAATATATTATATATATTTACATATATTACTCAATATATGGAAAGCGGCAATTACTGATGTATTATCACATATATTATAATATATTATCACAATATATTATTCAATATATCAATATATTGTAATATATTAACACAATATATTATTCTATATATCTTCAATATATTTTCAATATATTTTGTAGATATGAATAAATATGTTTTTCATGTTGATTATTAATCAGTATCACTTGGTGTAGCCAACAGCAAGATTTCCTTTATTAAATCTTTTCAATTAACAAGTAAATCAGAAAACAAAATAATGCAATATATTGACAGTTAATATATGGGGAAATATATTTTCTTTGCGTAAGGGCAGCCTCTCTCTCGGTGTGATCACGGTGACAGCAGTCCTCTGTCCTTCACGTCTCAGGATGCTTCCACAGCAGTCGGTACAGCCTCGTCCCGTCCTCCTAAAATACTCGTAGTTTAGCAGGGAACGGGGTCTGGAAGCGAATATTTTTCTGCCTTAGCACTCGCTTTGCCTCGGAGTAGTCTTTACGTTTTTGAAAAATAGCTGGTGGGTAATCTTGGTCGAAATATATCTGTCTCCCGTTCAAAAACACCCTTTTTCTTGCGTATAATATCGTCTTTAGTTAAGTATCGGAGAAACTTGATCATTCTTGACGCGGCTTGTCCTCCCTCTCTCCGGAGGCCCTTGGTACGAGTGCCCGGTGTGCTCTTTCAATGCCGAGCTCCGTGGCGGGGGGGATCTCAAGTGCCTCTTGTAGTAAACTCTTCACCAAGTCAACCATAGATGACCCCTCTGCTCCCTCTGGGACATTATAAATCCTTAAATTCTGCCGTCGGGATCTTCCTTCTTGGTCAGTCAGTTTATTTTCTTGCTGATTCATTACCTTTATCATCTTGCTCAGCACCTTTCACATTTTCAATTCTCATTTCTGCCTCCTCTATTTTAACGTTGACGTTGGTAAGCTCGGATTTCATTTAGTTTATTTGTTGTTTTGTGTCTTTGCGGAAGTCCCGTATCTCCTCCAGAACTTTGGCTAAGCTAGCCACGTGCAGCTCTGCGCTAGCTTCATCATCATCGACCTGTGCAGGTGAGTTGTTCGTTGTATTTTCTTCGTTGGTAGACTCTGAGCCAATGTTTTTCTTTTGTCCATCCTTTCCTCCCAACTTCGCCCAGTTAACTATTTCAAATTTCTTATTTGGCAATTAAACGAGGCAAAATGAATCTCTTACCGGGGGAGAAGCTAGACTAGGCTGCTATTCGGTATGGCCATAATTTTCAAGTCAATAAAATCATCTGAATTCATATCGGGAGTCAAGTAGTTAGTTTGTTTATCATGTAGCCGTGTAATAAGCGGGATAATGTGCAGTGAGGCATCCCGTACACATTCAACTGCTAACAGCTAACTGCTAAAGGCTAACTGCTAACAGCCAACTGCTAACAGCTACCTGCTAACAGCTACCTGCTTACAGTCAATGGCTAACAGCTAACGGCTTAGTTTACCAGCTGTCCTCCTGCTGATATCAACATGAATGTGATGTTCATGATGGCATTATGAGGAGAAAAAAGGATGCATACCTGGACGTGTCGATCATAAGTTTATCAGCGACTAGGTAATATGCTGATCATCGGCCAAAGCAGGCCAGTAAATAATCAAGATACAATTATAAAACATAACTGGCATATTGTGTTGTAAGCCTGTAACCTCTGAACAGAGAATCTGAGTCCTGCGGTGAGTTTAGCTCTGTTAGCCGTTAGCCGAACACAGTCAGAACAATCCAAACTGAACCACTGTTGATCACTTGCGTCTCTTAAAGAGTAGAGTGGACTCAGCCGTCAATGAGGGTGTAAAAACTCAATGAAATATAATTTAAATAACTGTGTCATAAATGAGAAGAAGAACATGACATTTGAGATATTAGAGACACGTTCAGTCTGTCTGTCCATACCTGAGTGTCTCCAGTCTCCAGAGTGGATCCTCACGTCCAGCAGACAGCAGCTTCTCTCCTGAGTCTCCTGGATGATTGTAGCTCAGGTCCAGTTCTCTCAGATGGGAGGTGTCGGAGCTCAGAGCTGAAGCCAGAGAGACACATCCTTCCTCTGTGACCATACAGCCTGAGAGACTGGAACCAGGGAATAGAGTAAACTCAGTGTTTTGATTATGTCAGCATGAAGATACAGATGTTGACCAACTTTATTAACATGAACCTGAAGCTGGATGAGCAGGTTTTAAATTAAAACTATCAACAACAAAAAAACCTGTGGTCTGACCTGAGAGTCTCCAGTTCACAGTGAGGACTCTCCAGTCCAGCACACAGCCGCTTCACTCCTGAATCCTGCAGGTCGTTGTTACTCAGGTCCAGCTCTCTCAGACTAGAGGACTGGGAGCTGAGGACTGAGGACAGAGCTTCACAGCTTCTCTCTGACAGCTTACAGCCACTCAGCCTGGGGAAGGATTAGCATTGAACACAATTTATTTTATTTATCATTTTTAAAACTGATCAATGTTGTTTGTATCTCCACTTACAGAGCTTTCCTGGAGGCTTTGACCACTGGCAGCAGCCTCTGAAGAGCCTTCTCTGAAGCAGAGTATTTCTTCAGGTCAAAGACGTCCAGATCTTTTCCTGATGACAGTAAGATGAAGACCAGAGCTGACCACTGAGCAGGAGACAGTTTATCTGTGGAGAGACTTCCTGAACTCAGGTACTGTTGGATCTGCTCCTCTAGAGAACCATCATTCAGTTCATTCAGACAGTGGAACAGGTTGATGCTTCTCTCCGGAGACGGGTTCTTTCTTATCTTCTTCTTGATGTACTCAACTGTTTTCTGGTTGATCTCTGAGCTACTTCCTGTTTCTGTCAGCAGGCCATGTAGGAGTTTCTGATTGGTCTGCAGTGAAAGACCCAGGAGGAAGCGAAGGAACAAGTCCAGGTGTCCGTTTGTACTCTGTAAGGCCTGGTCCACAGCACTCCGGTAGAGATGTTTAAGTTGAGGCTTGTCTCTGAACACTTTAGGCAGGCAGGAGGTTGTTGGTTCTTCTGCCAGCAGGTTGACTCCAGAGTTGATGAAGGTCAGATGGACATGAAGAGCAGCCAGAAACTCCTGAACGCTCAGATGGACAAAGCAGAACACTGTGTCCTTGTACAGTTCACTCTCCTCTCTAAAGACCTGTGTGAACACTCCTGAGTACACTGAGGCTTCTGTGATATCGATGTCACACTCTGTCAGGTCGGACTCATAGAAGATCAGGTTGCCTTTCTGCAGCTGCTCAAAGGCCAGTTTTCCCAGAGCCTCCGTCATCTTCCTGGTCTCTGGACTCCAGTGGGAATCTGTCTCCCTTTTTCCATGATACTTGACGTTCTTCACTTTGGACTGAATCACCAGGAAGTGGATGTACATGTCAGTCAGGGTATTGGGCAGTTCTCCTCCCTCTCTGGTTTTCAACACTTTCTCCAGAACTGTAGCCGAGATCCAGCAGAAGACTGGGATGTGGCACATGATGTGGAGGCTTCTTGAGGTCTTGATGTGGGAGATGATGGTGCTGGCCAGCTCCTGATCTCTGAATCTCTTCCTGAAGTAATCCTCCTTCTGTGGGTCAGTGAACCCTCGGACCTCTGTCACCATGTACACACACTCAGGGATCTGATTGGCTGCTGCAGGTCGTGTGGTTATCCAGATGTGAGCAGAGGGAAGCAGCTTCCCCCTGATGAGGTTTGTCAGCAGCACATCCACTGAGGTGGACTCTGTGACATCAGTCAGTATCTCAGTGTTGAGGAAGTCCAGAGGAAGTCGACACTCATCCAGACCGTCAAAGATGAACACAACCGGGAACTGATCAAACCTGCAGATTCCTGCGTCTCTGGTTTCAGAGAAGAAGTGATGAATAAGTTCCACCAAGCTGTACTTGTTCTCTCTCACCACATTCAGCTCTCTGAAAGGTAATGGAAATGTGAACTGGATGTCCTGGTTGGCTTTGCCTTCAGCCCAGTCCAGAGTGAACTTCTGTGTTAAGACTGTTTTCCCGATGCCAGCCACTCCCTTTGTCATCACTCTGATGGGTGCATCTCTTCCAGGTGAGGCTTTAAAGATGTCTTCTTGTCTGATGGTTGTTTCTGGTCTGTCTGGTTTCCTGGATGCTGTTTCAATCTGTCTGACCTCATGTTCTTCAGCTGTTGTTTCTCCCATGGTGATGTAGATCTCTGTGTAGATTTCATTTAGAGGTCTTGAATTACCCGTGTTTATGATTTTCTCAATTTTTTTCTTCAGGTTGAATTTGAGGTTCCCTTGGCACTGAGTGAGAATCTCTGAATGAAGAAAAAAAGAATCCCTCAACTGAGACAATGATACTTTCCACATAAAAGAACCATCACAAGTTTGGTTCCTAATTTTACACATTTCTGACAAGACAGTAGATTATTTTCCTTGGATCAAGACGCCGTATCTTGTTGCTTTCCAAAAATGTTTCTTTGAAAAAAAATATTTTCGAAACCAGAATGAACAATCAGAATGAACAACCAGAGAACCATGGCCCTAAACCTGACGACTCTTATAACCTCAAAGGTGACCTGGGTAACTCTGGAAAAGCAGAGAGTCTAATCCCTATCCAGGAGTTTCTTTCCAGAGCCGATTCAATGTGTAGAGGTGAGCCCAACTTTGTCTAGTTGGTCCTGCTCCACCTCCCACACCAACACCGGATCCGTCCCCAGCAGAGAGGTGACGGCTGTTTGAAGTTTGTATACCATGTTCCTCTCCTTCACCTACAACCCAACTGGCATTGATTGGACCCTTAGACCCAGTGGTGTGTAGACCCCGGTGCCTGGCTGCAGGATGAGGACCTGGTCTGCCTAATAGGGTTGCTTTTTTTCTAAGTAGCTGATCTAAAAAGTGACCCTGCAAGAACCTATTGACCCTGACCACTGAGCTTTCAGGGTCATGGGGGTACCTAATCCCTGACACCATGTACAGGTAGTGTTTCTCTGTGTGGTATATCAGGAGGACACATCCAATCCATGTTATCATTGTGATTTGCCTGACCTCAGGTTCCCTGTTTGTAAAACTATTTGTTAACTAATGACTTACCTGTCGGTTCTGATGGAATTTCTGATAATTTCTCCACCAGAAGATTCTGATTAATCTCCTTCAAAACGTTTCTGGTCACTTTAATAGTGTTAATGCCGTAGTTCAGAAACATATGGTCCACAGTTTGTGTCCGACTTGCATCCTCTAGTCGACTCTTTGGGATTCCTTCAAATCCTAGGACCTCCAGCTGCAGGTGCCACTTGAATTCTTCAAAGTCCTCTCTCCCCAATTGTTCTAAAGTACTGAAGAGGATCTTTTTCAGTGTCGCCATATTTTCTCCCTGCAGAGATCCAAAAGATACCAACAGAAAATATTATATAATCTTACATCTGAAATAACATGGGTTTATGCAAAAAAATACTTTCTTTGTTATTCAAAGGTCCAGGTCCAGGTTCAACAGGTCCAGGTCCAGCTTCAGGTCCAGGTCCAGGTTCAGCAGGTTCAGGTCCAGCTTCAGGTCCAGGTCCAGGTCCAGCAGAATGTGGTATGTCCTCTGGTCTGGAACACAACACAGAGCTTTGAGTGAATAATGAGTGCTGAGCTGTGACATGGAGAAGAGTCATGGACAGTTGGAGATCTCACCTCTGAGCTTTGGTCTGGCTGTCATGTTCCCCACACAGAGAGGGGGGGTCTCCCTCCTCTCTGTCCTCACACTGGTCCATAGCAGAGCCTCCACCTTCACACAAACACAACAACATGCTCATCACAACAAGAACATCACAGGACACATTAGTGCCCCTCCTCTCAGATGTCACACAGCCCCAGGCCCACACAGAAACTCAGTTTGTTGACCCCTAAACATGATTTTGTGATTGTCAAGACTTATTACAGCACACCCAGAAGTGACCAAATGTCTCAGTTTTAAACATGTGGTTAACTTTGTTCATTGAGACAAAACTAAACACATAGGCAACAAAACTACTTGGTTATGTTTAGAAAAAAAGATAAAAGATTTGCTTACAATATGTAAGTTTGTTACTCTATGCATTCAAACTTTAATCAAAGCTTCACGCAGCGTTGATCGGGCCCTCACCCCCCCCTGCACTCGTTGGCATGCGCACCAGTCACCTTTACTATATTTTCCACTTTGAAAAGGCGTTAATAGGACTTAGTCTGGGCATTGATGCTTGGGTAGCCTCAGGACTGGACTTGGAGCAGTTTAGACAATTTTTAGCTGAAAATTGTAAAAAATGGTGTGTTCTCTTTTGACCTACAAACTTGTCATTTGAGCTACAGACTATTAATTTTCAATTCAGCGTTACATTTGAAATTCCATCTGAATTATTTTTTATTTCCGACCTACTCTCTAGGAAGAGTTCGTATTTGCTTGCTTTTGCCCGTTTCTAATGCTATTCAACAGAAATGTACACATTTTCTGTACCTTCTATTAAAGGTCATGAGTTGTGACGTGTGTACGCAGTTTAGCGTTTGTAGCTTATTCTAGATCATGGCAAATTAAGAAAACGTCATAGGCCACGCCCACATTATTAAATCACCACGATACATGAGATCTTATTTAATACTCGCCCCCAGAGCATGTATTTATAATTTTCTTAATTTCTGTTAGAAAGTGACACATTTGTGTTGATCTTAGCGGCCCCTCTGGGTCGGTATCAAGTTTGAGCATATCCAATGAGGTACGAGCATTTATTTCCATTTCGATTTATGGCGAACATGTTTTTTGACTGATCTTGCTCATTTTGAAGAGTAATGTGTGTGACTGTCCCCGAATGTTTTATACAAAGTAGTGTGTTGACAGATTCAAAATGGAAAAGTTTGTAGTCATTAAACTGCTTTCACATTATGCTAATGAGCAACACATCTGAGTGGGCGGAGCCTGGTAGTTCTTTTTGTAAAGCGTCTTCAGCTCAATGTGTGGACCACACTTCAAGTCAATCGGACTTTTGGTGCGAGTTGTGTGGCCCTCTTGTGTGGCCTCGTGGCGCTAGAGAGCCTGCTGGTCATGTCAGAATGCATTCACTACAGGACCTCAGAACTTTTACCATTCCTGACGTCTGTGCAATGTTTTACAAATATGAGCATGATGAGTGCCTCAACAACTTACCTGGACAGGCAGCAACATTAAGAGATCTATGGAGACATCTCTCAAGACCCATATGAAACAGAACTGTATATATTTCAACAGTCAAGAAACCATTAGAATATGACCACAACCAATAACATAGCAAAGCCAATAACAAATAATGTAAACTTGTTTATTTAGTGATTAGTTTATTTAAAGTTGTGAGTGTGTTTGGGCTCCTGAATCTCAGTCTCTCTCTCTCTCTCTCTCTCTCTCTCTCTCTCTCTCTCTCTCTCTCTCTCTCTCTCTCTATCTCTCTCTCTCTCTCTCTCTCTCTCTCTCTCTCTCTCTCTCTCTCTCTCTCTCTCTCTCTCTCTCTCTCCTTACTAATCACTCTTGTTTTAAAACTGTATGTTTGGTTTACTGTCCTATAGTATTTCATACCTGTTATTATTTATTCTGTAATTTTTGTATAACTATAATAATTATATAAAAGTGTACCTTGGAAATACTTGTTTACCTAAATGGTGACCAAATCGTTTGAGACCCACTGAGATAACTGAGCCTCTCAGTCTCACAGGAGACACACACACACACACACACACACACACACACACACACACACACACACACACACACAGGTCCTGCAGGTCCTTTTAAATCCAGGCTGAAGACTTTCCCTTTAATTGAACTATTCATATCTCACACTGCACTGTAACTGTGGAGGAAACTTCTGTGTAGTAATGCATGGAGTCACCAACTCAGGAAGGAGACACGGTGAGAGTTGGAGCTTTGATGTCAAACACTGATGGGTTTATTCAGAGTATTCGGCCGGAGGATTCACATCACAAATCAAAGAGTCAGAGGTTCTGACCACACGGTAGAGTTGCCACGTCAATTCTCAAGAACCTCTCTATGCTAGACCTTTTAACTGGTTCACAGAGAGAAATCAACATCTCTGAAGGAGTAGACTAAACACTGAATCATCTGCGTCCGACGCTCATGGCCTCAAGGATTTCACATCCTAGAGCCCACAAACATCGATAAAGAAGTGCCTCAGTGTTCTCACAACAATTACCCTTCGTGCCGGTCAAGTTGACCGGTCTCACACTGGTGACAACAACACATATGGCACCAAGGCCTTTCCTTAAAGGAGATAACACATGTCAGAGTAAAAGGTTAGATATCTAGAAGAATTATTCCTTAACAGTAACTGTTATTCATGTATTTTATACCTGTGTTGTTCTATATTAGCTTGTTTTATGTTGATTTAATTCTCTTTTCTTTTGACTTTGACTGTTTTTAAATGCTATTTTATAATGTGTTTCCGCTGCACTATTTCTTAATGCTCTCATTGTCTTTCATTGTTGTAACAGACTCCTGTGGGAGGGTCCTCACCTGCTGAGCTCTCTTCAGGTCCACAGAAACACGGCTGATCTGGTCCTCCTCAGTCCTGGTTCTGCCTGCTATTCCCTTATATCTCCTTTTATTCAACAGTTTGAACACCAACTGTCACAGATGTGACTTCCGTCAAAGAGGAACTCGGTACTTCCGCTCTGAGTCTCAGAGGAAATGGGGGGGAGAGGGGGGGGGGGGGGTTGAAGTGCTGTAGTAGTTTTCCACTCAGGAGGAACTTGCCCTTACGCAAAGAAAATATATTTCCCCATATATTAACTGTCAATATATTGCATTATTTTGTTTTCTGATTTACTGGTTAATTGAAAAGATTTAATAAAGGAAATCTTGCTGTTGGCTACACCAACTGATACTGATTAATAATCAACATGAAAAACATATTTATTCATATCTACAAAATATATTGAAGATATATAGAATAATATATTGTGTTCATATATTACAATATATTGATATATAGAATAATATATTGTGTTAATATATTGCAATATATGGCATAATACATCAGTAATTGCCGCTTTCCATATATTGAGTAATATATGTAAATATATATAATATATTGGTTGTGTATATATGTGAACATACATTTACTATATATTATCCTCACCACTGTGATCTGGCTCCTCTGTCCTCGTGTCTTTTGGGTCTGATTCCTCACTACTGATGTCTGCCTCTCTGCATGGGCCCTCTCTCCTTATTTATTCTGCCTCAGTCACCACTGCTATCTGGCTCCTCTGTCCTCTTGACTTGTGGTTCTGCAGGCTTCGTTCGACCTATGAATTTCAACAATGCTCCTGTAAAATATATAGATATATAGTATTATGGGTCAACATTAAAATAACATACACTGGAGAGCAAAATGTGAAATTCCATTGACTGTAGGCTACATATTATCCACACAATTGTCAGCAGTGGCAATAACAACTAAAATGTGAACTAACTTGAATGCATTAGTCCACAACACATAATGTTAGCCTACATAGTTACTAACATCAGAACACATAGACTAACTGTGGTTACATTACTTAACTAGCTCGTCATCTTCACCAGTCAGAAAATGTCCGTTAGCCGCGGGGCTGGTTTCCGCTATGTTAAACTCCATTGACTTATGCTAAAATGTTAGCGATCTAAAGGTCCGCTATTTTTGGCTGTTTTGGGTCGACTTCAGTTGACTGTAACATCGAAAATCTTCTAAATTGAATGTTCACAAAGCTGCAGACCCGTTACACACTCATACACGAGGGAACTAACATAGCTAATTTAACTAACGTTAGCTAATGTAGCTGTTGTAGTGCCGAGAGACGGGACATACGGATTAAGCAACTAGACTACTTGTAGTGTACATGCAGAATTATTTCAATTTAAAATAGTTTTAAATGCTCACACACATACCTGACTCTCGTGCTGTATTTTCCTCTCGTTTCTTTTTAATTTTCCGTTTCGAAGCACCTGATGAATGCTTTCTCTTTGACACTCAGCGACAGAATCAACAGACAGAGGCGGCAATGCAGATTTGAATCTGCCAATCAGATCAATCTATTGCTGGAGAGGGGGGGGGCCTCCCCGAAATCTGTGAGATTGATTGGTGATGATCACTGGCACGTAATGTGTCCAATAAGAACGTTAACACGTTTTAGAGAGTTATGTTTAGCGAAGACGGAGGTCAGCCACTGTCAGCCGGAAGTGGCGCATTCGAATACTGTTTGGGCTGTCTGCCGTGGATGGGCTGCATTCCACTCCAAATAGCCGGTCGGCCGTAATATATGCATATATATATATGCGTGCATATATGCATATATATATAAGTAGTATTACCAATGCTGTTTCAATCACATTAGTATGCATAAAAAGTGACAGGTCACACCTACCTCATCAGTACTACTACTTATGCTAATGAGCCCCTTTGATATGCTAATGAGCCCCTTTGTTCGAGGTGTTATCACATGTAGGTGTGATATTCCCCCATTGTAGTAGATCCTTTGTTGTGTAATCTAATTAGCCTTTGATGTCTGATCCCTTGATGTCTATCCTTTGATGTGAGGGGTGAGGTGTTTGTAACATGTAGGTGTGAACTCCCCATTGTAGTAGATCCTTTGTTGTGTAATCTAATTAGCCTTTGATGTCTGCCCCCCTTGATGTCTATCCTTTGATGTGAGGGGTGAGGTGTTTGTAACATGTAGGTGTGAATTCCCCCTTGTAGTAGATCCTTTTGTTGTCTAATCTAATTACCCTTTGATGTCTGATCCCTTGATGTCTATCCTTTGATGTGAGGGGTGAGGTGTTGTGACATGTAGGTGTGAATTCCCCCTTGTAGTAGATCCTTTTGTTGTCTAATCTAATTACCCTTTGATGTCTATCCTTTGATGTGAGGGGTGAGGTGTTGTGACATGTAGGTGTGATATTCTCCATTGTAGTAGATCCTTTGATGTCTAATCTAATTAGCCTTTGATGTATGTCCTTTGATGTGAGGGTGGTGAGATGTTGTAACATGTCTCGCACTCCATCCCCCTCGCACCCCGTCCCCCTCTCACCCCTTCCTGTCACCCCATCCCCCTCGCACCCCGTCCCCCTCTCACCCCTTCCCCCCTTCCTTTTGCTGTGATGTCAGAAGATAGAGGTGGGGATGGAGCTAGGTAAAAAAAAGAAATCCGTGCAAACTAGATAAAAAGCCAGTCATTTCCACTCACCAAGTCACCTAAACTTTCAAAAACGAAAATGGCAAAGAGACGCATCGATATGGGTTTAATCAGCGAGACGCCTGTGACAACTTACCGCCATCCGTAGGGAGCTCTAGTCAAGAAACGGACGCAGTATCTGTGCCGGGTTCAGACCCTCCGTCGGAGGCTCTTCATGAAAAATGGAGTCTGGATGTGTGAGACTGTCTCCCCTCACACCCCCTCCCACCCCTCCCCTCCCCCCTGCCCGTCACCTCCTGATGTGGCTATCAGCCATTAATTTTCACTCACCAAGTCACCTAAAACGTTTATTGTCCTCTCTAAATTAGATTAGTTTTAATATGATTTGTGTTAACTATGGATGTGCTCTTAAGTTGTAGGGCTTGTGAACTAATGTTTAATTATTTTACTAACTACAACAAAGTCTCTTTGAGAGGAAAATAATAATTTAAAGATCTTAATGACCCCCTGATCTTGTCTTTTTATTGTTTAATTACTTCACACAACTATTAATGAATCCCTATATGAAGTTACATGAGGCTACATTTACTGGTGTTGAGCCCTGGATGATGAAAATAATCTAAGTGTCATGTTAGGGGGACATTACGGAACTCAGGAGCCCGCCCTTGGAGGCTTGGAGAGCGGATAAAGAGAGCTGTATTTACTGGTGTTGAGCCCTGGATGATGTAAATAGTCCAAATGCCATGGTAGGGGGGCATTACAGAACTCAGGAGTCTGCCCTTTGAGGCGTTGTTAACATTAATGCTTTTGTTTTTGTTACTAAGGTACTTTTTTAGATACACTTTTGAAGTGAGCAACACTTTACAACTGGTAGAAAGTTAAGTACTTTTGTATGGAATTGGGTTTTCTTTAGAGCTGTTTTCAGTGAGACAATGCAGTTTCTGATAATTTTAAGTTTCAAGTTTCAAGGCTTTATGGCATATGCCCATTAGCTACAGTGTAGATATGTCAATGAAAAACATAGGTCACAGGCTCCTCCAACAGTGCAACAAATTATATATATATATATATATATATATATATATATATATATATATAGAGCACATAAAACAGATAAAATACTGCAATTTGTGCGTAATTCTCTCACAAAGGAACTGTAAGATACACGTTTATGTATGGAAAACTTTATAACTTGGTAAAATATTCATTCATTTGTAATGAATTACTTGACTAACATTACTTTTTTTTAAATATATGTTTTTAGATACTTTACTTTTGATTTCTTTCATGTTATTTTAACACATTACTTTTTTCATATTTTTCAACATACTGTGATATATATATATTTTTTTCTCTCCATTATATTTTTGAATATACAGTGATTTTTATCAAAATACAACATGCAACTATTACATTATACAATATTACGACTTTTTGCGATATTTTCAACACAATATACTTTTTTGTAGGGCTTCAGGATATTTGGCATGTCATGCATAAAACCGGTGTCATCTTTCCTGAAACTGACGTGCTGTCCGTTTTACAAACAAGTTATCTTTCTGCTTCTTCACCCTCTGAATTGTCCTCCCCCGTCCCTCTTCCTTCAGCCATCACAACAACAATTAAGTCAGATCTGTGAAATTAAACACCTCTTTCCCAAAGCGTGACTTCCCTATTGAGGGAGTGGGGCAGTAGGGCCTAACCCGATTGGCCAAATATACTAACATGCAGAACGTATGGTATGTTTGAAAAAAGACTAACCATCTATCCAGTTCAAGCTGTCTTTAAGATGTGACATTGCGCTCTGACTTTTTCCCCGTAAAATCATGACAAACTATTACTTATTCTTAAATTTGACCTCTTGCTGCTTGCTTGAAAATGATAGATGAAAAATAACTTTTTAAAAAGAGTCAAACAGCGAGGGACATTATACGGGTGAAAGAAACTCTCATTTCTACAGATGACTCCCCCACTCAACGCAATAAGTCCCACCCCAATCAGCAAATCATCCAAAACTAAGGACCCCCCT
Source organism: Trematomus bernacchii (assembly GCF_902827165.1). Classification (NCBI taxonomy): domain Eukaryota; kingdom Metazoa; phylum Chordata; class Actinopteri; order Perciformes; family Nototheniidae; genus Trematomus; species Trematomus bernacchii. The sequence continues at coordinate 92,213 of NW_022987744.1, forward strand.
AAGACGACCGTTGAAAACTAGCCATGGATCTGAGAAAAAACAAGTCTGATGTAGCCTACCCTTATTATCACCAGGATAACGGATATGGGCTTAATGACTGGATGTTACAAAGTAAGGGAGAGGATGTTCCCGAAGAAGAGCTTCCCTCTATATCATATCCGTGTAAGGTCTTTAGGACAAAAGAGGACTATGATAAAATGACATATGAAGAATACCTTTCTTTAAAAGATGGTATTATAGATAACCTTTATAGAAACAATATATCTCATACTACTCGCCAAGATCGCAAACGACAATTAGCAGAAAAGAAAAGCAAAAGTAAAGAAAACCGAAGAAAAAGAAAAAGCAAAATGAAAAGGAGAAGAAAAATGAAAAGCAAACGCAGATTGTGAATGAAAAGAAAAGGGACAATAGGACGGAAAAAGACAAAAAGAAGGAAGGTGAAAAGAAAAAGGAACAAAGTGAAGAAATTTCAACTAACTATAGAGGATGCTGATAGTGTTGTAGAGCCATTACCGGATCATAATAATCTTATAGATCATCTACCGCTAACCGACTGCTGTGAATGTGTTGAACAAATACCAAAAGCAATGGCAGAGCTTTGCTTCAATATAATGAGATACTATGGAATTGCCCAAATTGGCGACAGTGCCAGAACATGTATTAAAAGACTGTTGGAGGATCTCTATTCTAGTATCGGTTGTCATTACAGCGAAGGATATGCCAAAACGTGTGATGACATAGACAAAGCTTTTGAAGACAATTATATGGTACCCGTCCTTACAGCTAAACAAATCCTATGCCAGGTATTCAACAGACCACAAGAAGCACAAGAAGCCCCAGAAAGGATTACATTCAGAGCTAATAATGGTGAAACCGAAGAAGAAGCAAAGCAGATTATAATCGTTGCGGGTGAAAGGATAGAGAATTTGCAAGTGATGTTAATGCACTTATCTGATATAAAAAATGCATTCATTTACTTCCAAGAGACCCCTAAACATCTACGTGGGCAATGTGAATTGAACGATAAACCGATCACTGTAAATGAAACGCGGAGAGAAGCAGCAGTGCAAATCGTTAAGTCTATTACCTTGTATGCACTACGACATTAACTTGGTCAAATGTAATATGTCTTTCTGAAAATGTGGCGAATGGTATGTTTTTCAATTAAGCAACCATAACAAATGAAAATGTGTTTTATTTTTGCTTTCATATATAGTAATAGTATTAACTCCTTTGACTAGACTGTACTAAAATAAGACGTTTCACTGTTAAATAAAAATGGAAGTAGAAAATCGAGATAATGATGAGGTTCGTTATGTATCCAGTAACTATGAACAGCAGTTGAAAATGTTATTTAACCCTTTAACTTTTAAAAACACTTGTACAGTTAAATAATGTATAAATTTTAGTTATTTTCAGCTACCAAGATACTTTTTTGATACACTTTAATGTAGGAACATTTGGCAACTGGTAGAATGTCAATTATTTTGTAATAAAATGTATTTTGACTCTAAAAGGGGAAGTTTTATTTTTTTTCTCCCGTTGTCTATCACTTACTTTTTGGATACAGTTTTATGTATGACAACTTTACAACTGGTAGAAAGTTAAGTACTTTTTCTGAACAGATTTTCTTTAAGACTGTGGCTCTTAAAGGTAAGACAATCCAGTTTTATGGAAGTAACTTAAATTATTTTTTTGTTTTTTCTCCTACAAAGATACTTATAGTTACACTTTAATGGGTGCAAAACTTTATAACTTGGTAAAATATTCATTATTTTGTAATGAATTGAGTTTTCTTTTTTTCTTTTTGTTTTTCAACATACTATTGTACACAATGACTTTTCCATATATATATATATTTTTTTTTTCAGACAAACTATACTTTTGACTTTTTCCGTAAAATCGTGACAAACTATTACTTATTCTTACATTTGACCTCTTGCTGCTTGGTTGGAAATGATAGATGAAAAAGCTACAAAGCTTAAAGAACTTTTCTAAAAACTCTCAATTCTACAGATGAATCCCCCCACTCAACGCAATAAGTCCACCCCCCATTCAGCAAATCATCTAAAACGAAGGACCCCACTAAGACGCCCGTTGAAAACTAGCCAGGGATCTGAGAAAAACCAAGTCTCCCCCCGCGAGTTGCAGCCAGGAACAAACTCCTGGACTACTATCGTCACCACCATTGTGGACACCCAAATCTTGCAATACTACAGCTGCTGATGTTACTCCTGGGGCCAAGACGTCTCTGTTTTTGAACATAGTGAAATCGGAGTTGGTTGATATTCTGGAGAGGGGTGCTGCATCGGTACAGAGAAAAAATCTGCAATGGATGCCGAGTCAGTCACCCCGGCCAGAGGCAACACGATTGTGTGAATGACATTCCAGAATATTTCTTCAGAAACAATTACAACGCGTTAATGAAAAAGACTTTGGCTCGCCGACTTCATTACTGCGATTGACCAGAGTCTTAATGATATAAACATTTACACGGCTGAATGGAGGATCCAAGGCGCTTCGGAGGCTTTTCTGCACAATCTCAAAACTGCAGACGCCTCAAGGAGAGACTTGAAAAGATCCATGCCGAGCTGGATGGAGAGGAAGAAGACAAATAACCAGCGGTTGATTGAAGCCGGGGATTTTTTTTTTTTTCGATACTTTGACTTTTCTTTAAACTAAGATAAAAATGGGTAACTACTATGGAAAACAATCTGTATTTATCTATCAGAATGCAGTCAATACCTGTTTAATAAGTGTGTTGTTGATGACGATTGAAAACAGAATGAGTAGTGATCCCCGTGTAAACAGAACGGCTGAAGTTTGTAAACTAGAAGACATTTTGGATATCGTTCATTCTGGCAGTACTATTCCGGGTCATTGGGAAACGATTGTAAACGAAACATTTAAAGTGGTACTGGAATCTTCATTTTCCGAAACATTCTGTAACATTACCGAAGAAATGAAACAAACACCAAAAGTGTATCATGTGCTCGCATTGTATGCTCTGTTTGTAGATGTAATGCATCTTTGTGTCAAAAACAGCATACACATGAATACTTTGGCCGAAGTGCAAAAACTCCATTATAATATTTCCCTTCATCTGGGGGATTCTGTGCTGGAGAAGATCCTGGGGATGTTGCAATCAGTATAAATGTATTATTGATTCCTATGGGGTGAAAACAATAAATTGTAAATATGAAATTCTGTAAATAAAAAAAGTGTTTTTTACATTTAAAAAAACTGTTGTCTTCAAATCATAGTATAGTATTTCCTACATATCATTTTTTTTAAAAGAGTCACAGTGTAGAATGTCCAAACATTTAATTTAAAAGTACTAGTATAGTATGTTAAAAGTATCTTGAAAAAAAGTCCAAGTATAGTATGTAGTTAAGAAATATATTATATAGTTTTGTCTGCAATGTCAGTATAGGATCTCTAATAAAAAAAAAATGAGAAAGTCATAGTATAGTTTGACAAAAAGATCCTGAAAAAGTCATGACATTGTGTGTTGAAATGGTTTTGAATAAACACATCAGTATTTTAAAAAGTAAAATTGTATCAAGTGCATCAGACAACTCAAATTACTCCATTTGAACCATATTATAAATAAGTAAAGAATGGTCATAGTATATAGCAGGGCTGTTTAATAGTTTTCTGTGTGTCAGTGTTTTTGTGTTTCAGTGTTTTGTGTTTGTGTGTCAGTGTTTCAGTGTTTTGTGTTTTTGTGTGTCAGTGTTTCAGTGTTTTAGTGTTTTCAGTGTTTCAGTGTTTCAATGTTTCAGTGTTTTGTGTGTCAGTGTTTCAGTATTTCAGTGTTTTGTGTTTTTGTGTGTCAGTGTTTCAGTGTTTCAGTGTTTTAGTGTTTTCAGTGTTTCAGTGTTTTGGGGTGTCAGTGTTTCAGTGTTTTGTGTTTTTGTGTGTCAGTGTTTCAGTGTTTCAGTGTTTTTGTGTTTCAGTGTTTCAGTGCTTCAGTGTTTCAGTGTTTTGTGTGTCAGTGTTTCAGTGTTTTGTGCTTCTGTGTTTTTGTGTGTCAGTGTTTTCAGTGTGTCAGTGTGTCAGTGTGTCAGTGTCTCAGTGTTTCAGTGTTTTCAGTGTTTCAGTATTTCAGTGTTTCAGTGTTTTGTGTGTCAGTGTGTCAGTGTTTCAGTGTTTCTGTGTTTCAGTGTTTCAGTGTTTTCAGTATTTCAGTGTTTTGTGTTTCAGTGTTTCAGTGTTTTGTGTTTCTGTGTTTTTGTGTGTCAGTGCTTTCAGTGTTTCAGTATTTCAGTGTTTTGTGTTTCAGTGTTTCAGTGTTTCAGTGTTTTGTGTGTCAGTGTTTCAGTGTTTTGTGTGTCAGTGTGTCAGTGTTTACAGCCTTTCTTTGCTCTGATCAATCCCCAGGGATCCTCCCCTGGAAGGAATATAGCAGGATGAGAGAAAAACATTTAAAAAACGTATCTTAGAAGTGGCTATAGCATTTGATGCAATTCTAAAAGATAGTCAGATTCCTAAAAAGTTACAAACGGATGCTGGAAAAGAATTATTTGTTTCTTCAGCAAGGCTTCAAAAATCTTGTTAAATAATTCAATTAAACACACAATGTCATGACTTTTTCAGGATCTTTTTGTCAAACTATACTATGACTTTCTCATTTTTTTTTTATTAGAGATCCTATACTGACATTGCAGACAAAACTATATAATATATTTCTTAACTACATACTATACTTGGACTTTTTTTCAAGATACTTTTAACATACTATACTAGTACTTTTAAATTAAATGTTTGGACATTCTACACTGTGACTCTTTTTTAAAAAATGATATGTAGGAAATACTATACTATGATTTGAAGACAACAGTTTTTTTAAATGTAAAGAACACTTTTTTTATTTACAGAATTTCATATTTACAATTTATTGTTTTCACCCCATAGGAATCAATAATACATTTATACTGATTGCAACATCCCCAGGATCTTCTCCAGCACAGAATCCCCCAGATGAAGGGAAATATTATAATGGAGTTTTTGCACTTCGGCCAAAGTATTCATGTGTATGCTGTTTTTGACACAAAGATGCATTACATCTACAAACAGAGCATACAATGCGAGCACATGATACACTTTTGGTGTTTGTTTCATTTCTTCGGTAATGTTACAGAATGTTTCGGAAAATGAAGATTCCAGTACCACTTTAAATGTTTCGTTTACAATCGTTTCCCAATGACCCGGAATAGTACTGCCAGAATGAACGATATCCAAAATGTCTTCTAGTTTACAAACTTCAGCCGTTCTGTTTACACGGGGATCACTACTCATTCTGTTTTCAATCGTCATCAACAACACACTTATTAAACAGGTATTGACTGCATTCTGATAGATAAATACAGATTGTTTTCCATAGTAGTTACCCATTTTTATTTTAGTTTAAAGAAAAGTCAAAGTATCGAAAAAAAAAAAAATCCCCGGCTTCAATCAACCGCTGGTTATTTGTCTTCTTCCTCTCCATCCAGCTCGGCATGGATCTTTTCAAGTCTCTCCTTGAGGCGTCTGCAGTTTTGAGATTGTGCAGAAAAGCCTCCGAAGCGCCTTGGATCCTCCATTCAGCCGTGTAAATGTTTATATCATTAAGACTCTGGTCAATCGCAGTAATGAAGTCGGCGAGCCAAAGTCTTTTTCATTAACGCGTTGTAATTGTTTCTGAAGAAATATTCTGGAATGTCATTCACACAATCGTGTTGCCTCTGGCCGGGGTGACTGACTCGGCATCCATTGCAGATTTTCTCTCTGTACCGATGCAGCACCCCTCTCCAGAATATCAACCAACTCCGATTTCACTATGTTCAAAAACAGAGACGTCTTGGCCCCAGGAGTAACATCAGCAGCTGTAGTATTGCAAGATTTGGGTGTCCACAATGGTGGTGACGATAGTAGTCCAGGAGTTTGTTCCTGGCTGCAACTCGCGGGGGGAGACTTGGTTTTTCTCAGATCCCTGGCTAGTTTTCAACGGGCGTCTTAGTGGGGTCCTTCGTTTTAGATGATTTGCTGAATGGGGGGTGGACTTATTGCGTTGAGTGGGGGGATTCATCTGTAGAATTGAGAGTTTTTAGAAAAGTTCTTTAAGCTTTGTAGCTTTTTCATCTATCATTTCCAACCAAGCAGCAAGAGGTCAAATGTAAGAATAAGTAATAGTTTGTCACGATTTTACGGAAAAAGTCAAAAGTATAGTTTGTCTGAAAAAAAAAAATATATATATATATGGAAAAGTCATTGTGTACAATAGTATGTTGAAAAACAAAAACAAAAAAAGAAAACTCAATTCATTACAAAATAATGAATATTTTACCAAGTTATAAAGTTTTGCATCCATTAAAGTGTAACTATAAGTATCTTTGTAGGAGAAAAAACAAAAAAATAATTTAAGTTACTTCCATAAAACTGGATTGTCTTACCTTTAAGAGTCACAGTCTTAAAGAAAATCTGTTCAGAAAAAGTACTTAACTTTCTACCAGTTGTAAAGTTGTCATACATAAAACTGTATCCAAAAAGTAAGTGAAAGACAACGGGAGAAAAAAAATAAAACTTCCCCTTTTAGAGTCAAAATACATTTTATTACAAAATAATTGACATTCTACCAGTTGCCAAATGTTCCTACATTAAAGTGTATCAAAAAAGTATCTTGGTAGCTGAAAATAACTAAAATATATACATTATTTAACTGTACAAGTGTTTTTAAAAGTTAAAGGGTTAAATAACATTTTCAACTGCTGTTCATAGTTACTGGATACATAACGAACCTCATCATTATCTCGATTTTCTACTTCCATTTTTATTTAACAGTGAAACGTCTTATTTTAGTACAGTCTAGTCAAAGGAGTTAATACTATTACTATATATGAAACCAAAAATAAAACACATTTTCATTTGTTATGGTTGCTTAATTGAAAAACACACCATTCGCCACATTTTCAGAAAGACATATTACATTTGACCAAGTTAATGTCGTAGTGCATACAAGGTAATAGACTTAACGATTTGCACTGCTGCTTCTCTCCGCGTTTCATTTACAGTGATCGGTTTATCGTTCAATTCACATTGCCCACGTAGATGTTTAGGGGTCTCTTGGAAGTAAATGAATGCATTTTTTATATCAGATAAGTGCAATTAACATCACTTGCAAATTCTCTATCCTTTCACCCGCAACGATTATAATCTGCTTTGCTTCTTCTTCGGTTTCACCATTATAGCTCTGAATGTAATCCTTTCTGGGGCTTCTTGTGCTTCTTGTGGTCTGTTGAATACCTGGCATAGGATTTGTTTAGCTGTAAGGACGGGTACCATATAATTGTCTTCAAAAGCTTTGTCTATGTCATCACACGTTTTGGCATATCCTTCGCTGTAATGACAACCGATACTAGAATAGAGATCCTCCAACAGTCTTTTAATACATGTTCTGGCACTGTCGCCAATTTGGGCAATTCCATAGTATCTCATTATATTGAAGCAAAGCTCTGCCATTGCTTTTGGTATTTGTTCAACACATTCGCAGCAGTCGGTTAGCGGTAGATGATCTATAAGATTATTATGATCCGGTAATGGCTCTACAACACTATCAGCATCCTCTATAGTTAGTTGAAATTTCTTCACTTTGTTCCTTTTTCTTTTCACCTTGCTTCTTTTTGTCTTTTTCCGTCCTATTGTCCCTTTTCTTTTCATTCGCAATCTGCGTTTGCTTTTCATTTTTCTTCTCCTTTTCATTTTGCTTTTTCTTTTTCTTCGGTTTTCTTTACTTTTGCTTTTCTTTTCTGCTAATTGTCGTTTGCGATCTTGGCGAGTAGTATGAGATATATTGTTTCTATAAAGGTTATCTATAATACCATCTTTTAAAGAAAGGTATTCTTCATATGTCATTTTATCATAGTCCTCTTTTGTCCTAAAGACCTTACACGGATATGATATAGAGGGAAGCTCTTCTTCGGGAACATCCTCTCCCTTACTTTGTAACATCCAGTCATTAAGCCCATATCCGTTATCCTGGTGATAATAAGGGTAGGCTACATCAGACTTGTTTTTTCTCATATCCATGGCTAGTTTTCAACGGTCGTCTTAGGGGGGTCCTTAGTTTTGGATGATTTGCTGATTGGGGTGGGACTTATTGCGTTGAGTGGGGGAGTCATCTGTCGAAATGAGAGTTTCTTTCACCCGTATAATGTCCGTCGCTGTTTGACTCTTTTTAAAAAGTTATTTTTCATCTATCATTTTCAACCAAGCAGCAAGAGGTCAAATTTAAGAATAAGTAATAGTTTGTCATGATTTTACGGGGAAAAAGTCAGAGCGCAATGTCACATCTTAAAGACAGCTTGAACTGGATAGATGGTTAGTCTTTTTTCAAACATACCATACGTTCTGCATGTTAGTATATTTGGCCAATCGGGTTAGGCCCTACTGCCCCACTCCCTCAATAGGGAAGTCACGCTTTGGGAAAGAGGTGTTTAATTTCACAGATCTGACTTAATTGTTGTTGTGATGGCTGAAGGAAGAGGGACGGGGGAGGAAAATTCAGAGGGTGAAGAAGCAGAAAGATAACTTGTTTGTAAAACGGACAGCACGTCAGTTTCAGGAAAGATGACACCGGTTTTATGCATGACATGCCAAATATCCTGAAGCCCTACAAAAAGTATATTGTGTTGAAAATATCGCAAAAAGTCGTAATATTGTATAATGTAATAGTTGCATGTTGTATTTTGATAAAAATCACTGTATATTCAAAAATATAATGGAGAGAAAAAAATATATATATATCACAGTATGTTGAAAAATATGAAAAAAGTAATGTGTTAAAATAACATGAAAGAAATCAAAAGTAAAGCATCTAAAAACATATATTTAAAAAAAAGTAATGTTAGTCAAGTAATTCATTACAAATGAATGAATATTTTACCAAGTTATAAAGTTTTCCATACATAAACGTGTATCTTACAGTTCCTTTGTGAGAGAATTACGCACAAATTGCAGTATTTTATCTGTTTTATGTGCTCTATATATATATATATATAATTTGTTGCACTGTTGGAGGAGCCTGTGACCTATGTTTTTCATTGACATATCTACACTGTAGCTAATGGGCATATGCCATAAAGCCTTGAAACTTGAAACTTAAAATTATCAGAAACTGCATTGTCTCACTGAAAACAGCTCTAAAGAAAACCCAATTCCATACAAGGTACTTACTTTCTACCAGTTGTAAAGTGTTGCTCACTTCAAAAGTGTATCTAAAAAAGTACCTTAGTAACAAAAACAAAAGCATTAATGTTAACAACGCCTCAAAGGGCGGACTCCTGAGTTCCGTAATGCCCCCCTACCATGGCACTTGGACTATTTACATCATCCAGGGCTCAACACCAGTAAATACAGCTCTCTTTATCCGCTCTCCAAGCCTCCAAGGGCGGGCTCCTGAGTTCCGTAATGTCCCCCTAACATGACACTTAGATTATTTTCATCATCCAGGGCTCAACACCAGTAAATGTAGCCTCATGTAACTTCATATAGGGATTCATTAATAGTTGTGTGAAGTAATTAAACAATAAAAAGACAAGATCAGGGGGTCATTAAGATCTTTAAATTATTATTTTCCTCTCAAAGAGACTTTGTTGTAGTTAGTAAAATAATTAAACATTAGTTCACAAGCCCTACAACTTAAGAGCACATCCATAGTTAACACAAATCATATTAAAACTAATCTAATTTAGAGAGGACAATAAACGTTTTAGGTGACTTGGTGAGTGAAAATTAATGGCTGATAGCCACATCAGGAGGTGACGGGCAGGGGGGAGGGGAGGGGTGGGAGGGGGTGTGAGGGGAGACAGTCTCACACATCCAGACTCCATTTTGCATGAAGAGCCTCCGACGGAGGGTCTGAACCCGGCACAGATACTGCGTCCGTTTCTTGACTGGAGCTCCCGACGGATGGCGGTAAGTTGTCACAGGCGTCTCGCTGATTAAACCCATATCGATGCGTCTCTTTGCCATTTTTGTTTTTGAAAGTTTAGGTGACTTGGTGAGTGGAAATGACTGGCTTTTTATCTAGTTTGCACGGATTTCTTTTTTTTACCTAGCTCCATCCCCACCTTTATCTTCTGACATCACAGCAAAAGGAAGGGGGGAAGGGGTGAGAGGGGGACGGGGTGCGAGGGGGATGGGGTGACAGGAAGGGGTGAGAGGGGGACGGGGTGCGAGGGGGATGGGGTGACAGGAAGGGGTGAGAGGGGGACGGGGTGCGAGGGGGATGGAGTGCGAGACATGTTACAACATCTCACCACCCTCACATCAAAGGACATACATCAAAGGCTAATTAGATTAGACATCAAAGGATCTACTACAAGGGAGAATATCACACCTACATGTCACAACACCTCACCCCTCACATCAAAGGATAGACATCAAAGGGTAATTAGATTAGACAACAAAAGGATCTACTACAAGGGGGAATTCACACCTACATGTTACAAAACACCTCACCCCTCACATCAAAGGATAGACATCAAGGGGGGCAGACATCAAAGGCTAATTAGATTACACAACAAAGGATCTACTACAATGGGGAGTTCACACCTACATGTTACAAACACCTCACCCCTCACATCAAAGGATAATTAGATTAGACAACAAAGGGGTCAGACATCAAAGGCTAATTAGATTACACAACAAAGGATCTACTACAATGGGGAGTTCACACCTACATGTCACAAACACCTCACCCCTCACATCAAAGGATAGACAACAAAGGGATCAGACATCAAAGGCTAATTAGATTACACAACAAAGGATCTACTACAATGGGGGAATATCACACCTACATGTGATAACACCTCGAACAAAGGGGCTCATTAGCATAGCAAAGGGGCTCATTAGCATAAGTAGTAGTACTGATGAGGTAGGTGTGACCTGTCACTTTTTATGCATACTAATGTGATTGAAACAGCATTGGTAATACTACTTATATATATATATATATATATATATATATATATATATATATATATATGCGTGCAAATATGCATATATATATGCGTGCATATATGTGTGTGTCTGTATATATTTATAAACTGTATATTATTTTCCATCATTCAATGGACAATTTGTACTTTTTTAATATATAGGCTACCATCAAACATATGTTCATATATAAAGTGGGTAACTATACAAAACGAAGTGAGATAACTGTTTATGAATATCTGTTCAATTTTATGTAAACTTGTGTAACTCATGAAAGATAAATGAGTGTTTCAATCAAACTATTACATATAAATGTATAGTGCAGTTTTTCTTTTCATTGCAATATTTTTTTTTTTATATGTATCAATATATAGCCATACATGGTCCATGCATATATTGCAATATATTTAAAAATATAAGGACTACTTTCCCATATATGGAAATGTATGATCCAGTATATTGTATTATATTTACCAATATATTACAATATATTTTTGTTTCATAATAGAAACGTATGATATGAGAGTGAGGTCTATGTCTTTAGCACTGACTGTCATTATATCTGTTTTTATTCACCCACATGCCTTTGCTGATAAATTCTAAACTGAGTTGTTCTCAGGTCTGCAAAGATTCACTTCAGAGTGACTGAGGCGCCGTTTACACGAGGAGAAAACTGCTTGTATCTGCATAGTTTCGCGTGCGTATAGCCCTATTATTTACACGAGGCCGATAGAAACTGACCCCACAAACGATAACGGGTCCCAAGGTGGATAGATTTGCAAACGAAACGCTCTGGGGGGTCAAACGAGTCCGTGTAATCACCTCTATACGAATATGTCCTGAAAAAATAACGATAGCCCCACCTTTCCCCACCTCTCCTGCTCACTGCTGTAGCATGGCTGTGTTAATTAAACGCACAAGGGGTTCTTGAATGAAATAATATTATAAAAGGCAAACCAGAATTGTTAACGCCCAATATACTCCTTAAACAAAATAAACAGAGTCAGATTTCATGCATTGATCCATTATATTGACAAAGGAGGATCTCACCCGGTGTTTGTAGAGAATATCTCTCTGAGCGAGTCCTCTCCACGGAGACATGCTCCTCCTCCTGTCAGTAGCTACTGCTAGTGCTACTGCTACTGACCATGCTACAGATATTAGTGCAAACATATACAGCTCCTCTACCACAACCATCAGCAACAAGTGGACATGGAGAATTACATGAACTACATGTTGCTAAATCCACGGCGGGGCGTAAACAGAAGGGTAGCCATGGCAATATTGCTGCGGGGCTGCTGCGGAGTGTTCTTCACTGCTTTTGGTGTATTTTGTGGCGGAAGTTACAGCGCCACTTACAGTCCCGGCATATGTACTACAGCGTTTCCAGCGGTCTCGTTTGAACAGACACGTTAAATGAAACGAATGCATGTGAACGGAAGACTTTTTTGAATATGCATACTGTGCATAAACGCAAACGTTCCCGTGTGAGCGGGGCCTGAGTCCAGTCAGTGTGAGAGGGGGTGTAGTTCTGCTAGCTGTCCACTAGATGCTGCTAACTGGCCCTCTAATGAAACACAGATCAAGGTTCAAGGTTCTTTATTTTTGTCATACGACCATAGCTACAGTGTAGTTATGCCGATGAAAATCTTAGGTCACAGGCTTCTCCAACAGTGCAACACAATAACACAGATAAACAGAAAAATATAGTGCAAGTAAATAGTAAATAGTAAATATAAAAAGAAAATTTGTTTAAAAAAGTGAAATAGTGAAATAGTGCAATAAGAGTCTATATGCAAGTTATGGACGAAGAAGAGCCGCTGTCGAGCTGTTTTGGTGATGGTGGTAATGTGAAGAGTCCATGTCAGGTCCTCAGTGAAGAGTCCATGTCAGGTCCTCAGTGAAGAGTCCATGTCAGGTCCTCAGTGAAGAGTCCATGTCAGGTCCTCAGTGAAGAATCCATGTCAGGTCCTCAGTGAAGAGTCCATGTCAGGTCCTCAGTGAAGAGTCCATGTCAGGTCCTCAGTGAAGAATCCATGTCAGGTCCTCAGTGAAGAGTCCATGTCAGGTCCTCAGTGAAGAGTCCATGTCAGGTCCTCAGTGAAGAGTCCATGTCAGGTCCTCAGTGAAGAGTCCATGTCAGGTCCTCAGTGAAGAGTCCATGTCAGGTCCTCAGTGAAGAATCCATGTCAGGTCCTCAGTGAAGAGACCATGTCAGATCCTCAGTGAAGAATCCATGTCAGGTCCTCACTGAAGAGTCCATGTCAGATCCTCAGTGAAGAATCCATGTCAGGTCCTCAGTGAAGAGTCCATGTCAGGTCCTCAGTGAAGAGTCCATGTCAGGTCCTCAGTGAAGAGTCCATGTCAGGTCCTCAGTGAAGAGTCCATGTCAGGTCCTCAGTGAAGAGTCCATGTCAGGTCCTCAGTGAAGAGTCCATGTCAGGTCCTCAGTGAAGAATCCATGTCAGGTCCTCACTGAAGAGTCCATGTCAGATCCTCAGTGAAGAGTCCATGTCAGGTCCTCAGTGAAGAGTCCATGTTAGGTCCTCAGTGAAGAGTCCATGTCAGGTCCTCAGTGAAGAGTCCATGTTAGGTCCTCAGTGAAGAGTCCATGTCAGGTCCTCAGTGAAGAGTCCATGGCAGGTCCTCAGTGAAGAGTCCATGTCAGGTCCTCAGTGAAGAGTCAATGTCAGGTCCTCAGTGATGAGTCCATGTCAGGTCCTCAGTGAAGAGTCCATGTCAGATCCTCAGTGAAGAGTTAATGTCAGGTCCTCAGTGATGAGTCCATGTCAGGTCCTCAGTGATGTGGACACAGAGGAACCTGAAGCTGCCGACTCTCTCCACCGTAGTCCCATTGATGGCGTTGGGGGCGTGTCCCTCTCCTTGCTGCTTCCTGTAATCCACAATCAGCTCCTTTGTTTTGCTGATGTTGAGATGGAGGTTGTTATCCTAGCACCAAGATGTCAGGTTTTCGACCTCCTCTCTGTACGCCGTCTCGTCGCCGTCGGTGATCTGGCCGATGACGGTAGTGTCGTCAGCAAACTTCACGATGGTGTTGGAGCTGTGTGTGGCCACGCAGTCGTGAGTGAACAGGGAGTAGAGGAGAGGGCTGAGCACGCAGCCTTGAGGGGCACCGGTGTTGAGGATCAGGGTGGAGGATGTGATGTTTCCCACCTGCACTGCCTGGGGTCTGCGCGTCAGGAAGTTCAGGATCCAGTCACAGAGGGCGCTGTTGAGCCCGAGGTCTCTGAGCTTGATGACCAGCTTGGAGGGCACAATGGTGTTGAAGGCTGAACTGTAATCAATGAACAGCATTCTCACATATGTGTTCCTCTGGTCCAGGTGTGAGAGGGCATTGTGGATGGTGAGGGCTATGGCGTCGTCTGTGGACCTGTTTGCTCTGTAGGCAAACTGCAGGGGGTCCAGAGAGTCAGGGAGGGAGGAGGTGATGAATGATTTGACTAACCGCTCAAAGCACTTCATTATGATGGAGGTGAGTGCTACTGGGCGGTAGTCGTTGGGGCAGGTGATGATTGTCTTTTTGGGGACAGGAACGATAGTGGAGTGTTTGAAGCATGTGGGGACTACAGACTGCAGCAGGGACCTGTTGAAGATGTCTGTGAACACCTCTGCCAGCTGAACTGCACGCACCCTGAGAACACGGCCAGGGATGCCATCAGGTCCAGGAGCCTTGTGTGGGTTAACCCTTTCAAAGGATTTACACACATCTGCCCTGTTTAAAACAAAAGGGCAGGATAGCTCCTGGTCCCTCTGTACCTCCACAGCCTGGCTGCTCTCAAAGCGTGCAAAAAAACTGTTTAGCTCATCTGGGAGAGATGCGCACGCAGACACTCCCGCAGCACCCCCCGCTGCTCCTTTGTAGTCAGTCATTGTTCTTAGTCCCGCCCACATGTTCCGGGTGTTACAGCCTTTGAAGTCAGATTCCACCTTCTCTTTGTACTGTCTCTTTGCTGCTGATTGCTCTCCGGAGATCATACCGAGACTTCCTGTACTCCTCCAAATCTCCAGCGATAGTGCACGAGAGTGCGCGCTTTCAGTTTGCCGCGCACCTCGCAGTTTATCCAGGGCTTTTGATTTGGGAATGTTCGTACAGAAACCTTCGGTACCACGTCATCGATGCATTTCCCAATGTAGCAGATGACCGTGTCCGTGTGTGTGTTGATGTTATTGTCCTCAAACACACTCCAATCCGTAGATGCAAAGCAGTGCTGCAGTGCTGAATCTGACTCCTCGCTCCATCGCTGTACTGTCCTTGTCACCGGTCTGTCCCTTTTAAGTTTCTGCTTGTAAGCAGGCAGCAGCAGCAGTGAGATGTGGTCTGATTTGCCGAAGGGAGGGCGAGGGAGAGCCTTATATCAGGGTGAATGGTCAGTGTGAGAGGGGGTGTAGTTCTGCTAGCTGTCCACTAGATGCTGCTAACTGACCCTCTAATGAAACACAGATCTGAAAAAATGAAACCTTTACACCAAAAAACCCTTAAATAGTCTTGAGATCAAGTCACACATTGAGGAGATGTTCCTTCATAGATACAGCTGTAAATATCAGCAGAAAGGTTACTGAGGAAAACACAGACTCTCCACACCGCGAGTGTTTCAGGTGAGAGTCACTTTTTAAAAAACACAAGGTCAAATCAATCAGATCTTCTGCACTTTAAAGGGTTCTGCTGATGTTCAGGTGTATGTAACATTGCTCTGTAACACTCAACACACGATCACATGATGTATGTAGAAGGTTCTTTTCAATGAGGAGTAAAACATAGAAGGAACACAATCTGAAGTTGACGCCATTTTATTAAACATTAAACAACACTTTCGGCCCTCAGCTAATTCAGACAGTATAATGAGATATGGCCCACAGATTAAACTTGTCATATATTGTACTACTTCAATATATATGTACAAATATATATCACGGTATTCATGTGTGCCCACCTTTCTTTCTGTCTGCTCTCATTATAAACACTCTGAAGTTTCTGTTTGAAGGAATGAGCTGCTAACTCAATAAAGTAAACCCTCTGGAGAGCTGAGATGAAGGCTGTTGTGTTTCTTAAAGCATTTTCAAGAATCAACAATCATTGACCTTTTGATTCATCTGTCCAACTTATAACTGAACTGATAAGGAGAGATTCATCACCCAATGAAACACTCTCTGGGGACACAGCCTTCAGAATAAAAGACTCTCTGAGGACACAGCCTTCAGAATAAAAGACTCTCTGAGGACGCCTTCAGAATAAAAGACTCTCTGAGGACGCCTTCAGAATAAAAGACTCTCTGGGGACACAGCCTTCAGAATAAAAGACTCTCTGGGGACACAGCCTTCAGAATAAAAGACTCTCTGGGGACACAGCCTTCAGAATAAAAGACTCTCTGAGGACACAGCCTTCAGAATAAAAGACTCTCTGGGGACACAGCCTTCAGAATAAAATACTCTCTAAGGACACAGCCTTCAGAATAAAAGACTCTCTGGGGACACAGCCTTCAGAATAAAAGACTCTCTGATAAAAACACTTCTGACAGTGAAGACACAATCAGTGAGCCAGATTTAAAACAGCAACCCTTAAACCCAGGACAGGAAGTGGTCTCCTCCTACAGAGGACACAGAGACGCTGAGGAGACACCTGACACTAACCGAAACCAGAACCCAGCATAGAGAGGTTCAGTGAATGTGATTCTGAAGGTGTGGAGGTGGGTCAGTGTGTCAGAGGAGACTCTGTAGAAGGAGAGAGAGCCAGCAGGATGATCCAGATACACTGCTACTCTACCAGAGGGGGAGAAGGAGGAGGAGGAGGAGGAGGAGGAGGAGGAGGAGGAGGAGGAGGGGATGCGTATTGATGTGTTATTGTGACAGACATCGTAACCATAACCAGTGCATTTCAGACTCCAGGACTGATCATTCTCTCCAAACCAACAGTCCCCTCTGTTTCCTCTCCTGCTGATTCCTCTGTAAGTCACTGATATACGAACCTCTCCTCTCCACTCGAACTCCAAGTAACAGCGACCAGTCAGAGCTTCTCTGCACATCAGCTGAGGCAAGTAGGAGTCAAACCTCTCTGGATGATCAGGATATGGCTGCTCCTCTCTCACACATGTCACCTTCCTGTTGTCCTCAGACAGTTTGAGTTCTCTGTATGCTGTGTTTGAGTCCAGGGTGAGTTCACAGGAATCTGATGAGAGACACAGACAGCAGTTTATCATCAGACTCACCTGAAGGCTTTACTCTCTGTTAGTGATCCTTTCTATAATAGCGCTATATAAGGCCCCGTCCACACGGAGATGATATCAGTTGAATCCGCTAATGTTCTCTATCGTATAGACGGTTCGTCCACACGAGGCCAAAATGGAGCCGTGGATTTGGAGCCCAAATCTGATAGACTTTGATAACGGCTCCCAAAGTGGGTAGGTCTGGGGACGAAACGCTTGCGGCTCCGTGTGTGTACGCCCTATACCAGGGGTGCCCAACCAGTCGATCGCGAGATGTGTCTAAAAATAGAACAACAATATTCTGTTTTATCGTTAATGTCCTATAACATAATCTTCCTGTGCCAGAATAATGCACTTGAACGCATCAAAGCTTTGTGATTGGCCGGCGTGACCCCATGTGTCGGGGCGTGGCTGGTAGGCAGTGGGCAGTGGGCACTAGTTTGCTGTGCAGTCCGCACACACAAGACCGCACTTATGGCAGAAGCAAAAAAGCCCAAAATATATAATTTTCACTCCGAGTGGGAGGATGATTATTTTTGTATCTATTCCAATTCAAAGTCTATCTGTCTCATCTGCAATGCGAGCGTGGCTTTATCGAAGAAGGGTAATTTAGGAGCGGCATTTCAAAACAGTGCACAAACGCTACGAGACGGAATTCCCTCCTAATTCTGCCCTACGCTCCCAAAAGGTGAGGGACCTGAAAGGACAGCTAAATGCACAGCAGTCCATTTTCACCAGGCCCAACAACAAGAGCAAGGCTGCTACCATAGCATCTTATCGTGTCAGTCACGTTCTGCCAAACACATGAAGTCTTTCAAAGACGGCAAAGTTGTGAAAGAAGCATTCCTGGAGGCTGCCGACGCGCTTTTTGGGGACAGTAAAAATAACAGTAGCATTTCAACAGGTTTTTGATATAATAAAAACTCAAGTTAGATACCGTTATTAATCAGCTGTATGTTTTAGTTTGTTTGAACTTATTCATTATAATTATTGTACAAAATGGTATAAGAATGCAAACATGAAGATCTGTTCTGTTTAAATTGATTATAGTCTATTATCAATTCAGGTTGAGAAACTAATGTTGCTTGCATCCTATTTTAAAGGCATTTATTTGTATACTCTACTAAAATGCAGGGTTGCGTTAGTGCTCCAGACGCTACTGACCATGCTACAGATGTTAGTGAACAAATGTACAACTCCTCTACTACAACCACCAGCAACAATAATAATATAATATAATAATAATAATAATCGTCATCGGTCTTATTCGCTGCTTTTGGTGTATTTTGTGGCGGAAGTACAGCACCACTTACAGGCCCAGCATATGTACTACAGCGTCTCCAGCGTTTTCGTGTGGACGGATACGTTTCTTGAGCCGATTCCGTGTGTTTAAATGTGATGCATGCTAGTCCCAGGGCCGGTTCTGACCAATTTTCTGCCGGCAAGACTTTAGCTGGCCTGCCACTCCCTCTCTCTCTCTCTCCTCTCTCTCTCCTCTCTCTCTCTCTCTCTCTCTCTCTCTCTCCTCTCTCTCTCCTCTCTCTCTCTCTCTCTCCTCTCTGTGTGAGCTGCGGGCGCCTGAATGTTGTTACATCAAGGCCGTTATGAGCGCCAGCCATCAAACATGTTTTTTTCCCCCCCAGATCTGCTAAAAACCGGCCCTGTACCCACCTGAAGGCTTTACTCTCTGTTAGTGATCCTTTCCAGGGCCGTCCCTCCCTACAGTCAGATAACGCAGACTGCGTGGGGCATCACCTTGCGGAGGCGGCCTCAACTGAGCTGCAAATGCGGCGCACCTATTCGCTTATGCGGCGCAATTAGTGTGACGCGGCACGGCTCCACTAGCACCACCCGTCGACGTCGACGCTCGTGAAACAGAGGGCCTCATCATATCACTTTGCGTGGCCTCAAGTTGGCCAGGGACGGCCCTAATCCTTTCTATAATAGCGCTATATAAGTGTCATGTATTATTATTATTATTATTATAGAGTTTAAAGGCGATGCATGCCAGTCATGTTTTAATGAATAAATAGCACCTCCATCATCTTTGTCTTTAGAGAGAAGCTGACTGATCCACACTTACACTTCCTCAGACCTGGTTTTAACCTCTGCTCTCCACCATGGTCCAGCCTGGAGGAAGAAACACAGTCAGGATGATGTTCTATCCAACATGAGTCCTAGCTGCTGGTACCTCGTGAAACAGAGGTTACTTTCTTAGAGCAAGCTTTTTTATTCTTATTTACTTTTTGTTGGCGTTTAGTGTCAAACATTGTCACAGCATATTGTACATTGCATCTTTACATGAAGGACATACATCTGTTCATAGCTCTTTTCAGCAATATACACATGATGACACAAAAAGCACAGAGGAGAAAGACATAAAGAAAGAAAGGAAAATAAAATAGAACAACAGTGAACAATTAGGGAGTAGACATTTCTTTACAGCAGAGTTCTGGATCTGTGGAAACTAAGTCAGGCCTTTAGGGCTTTACAAAGTGAGTCCACTTCTCACAGGTTGGAGTAAATTGACCAATGTATGATTGACAGATGCTGTTATCTTTTCTATATTATAAATATCCATTGAGATGTCCATCCATCCATTTAGAGTCGGGCTATGCTTCGATAACCACTTCCTGGTTAATGCCTTTTCAGCAGAATGTTCAAGAAGTATTTGTCCTTTCTCAAATTCCTAAAGTATAACATCTTGATCTCTAGAGGTATTATGTCTTTGAAAATGTCTTGTAAGGCGTTGTGTATCTCCTTCCAGTAGTCTTTGATACCTGGACAGTCCCAGAATACATGGAAGTGGTTTGCATTCTGGTTACCACAGTTCCTCCAACATATAGGGGGGGTCCTATCATAGTGGGACTTCTGAGAGGGCGGAATAAAATATCCTATCAGGTTCTTCCAGGTATATTCCCTCCAGTTCTGCCAGCTGATACATTTCCATTGATATCTCCACATTGTTACCCATTCTTCTCCAGATATATGTATCCCTCCTTCCTGCTCCATCTTCTTTATTATGTAAGTGAGTGTTTTTTAAGGTTTGTCAATCCTTTGTATACACATGATACGGTTCTACCGTTAACATCTGCGTTATACGCTTTCCTAAACATTTCTATCAAACCTACACTTGCCTCTGACACTTTTTCCACTTTCAAATGAACATAATGCCGTACCTGAAGATATCCATAAAAGTCCTGTTTCTCCAAAGTCTATTTCTCTTTGAGGGTATCCAAACTGAGCAATGCTCCCCCTTT
The DNA here is from genome assembly GCF_902827165.1 of Trematomus bernacchii. Classification (NCBI taxonomy): domain Eukaryota; kingdom Metazoa; phylum Chordata; class Actinopteri; order Perciformes; family Nototheniidae; genus Trematomus; species Trematomus bernacchii. The sequence continues at coordinate 112,674 of NW_022987744.1, forward strand.
CATCAGCTTGCACAGAGCTGTTAGACCTTTTAGAGCCCAGTCCCTAAATCTAGTATCCAATCTGTTAGGCATGAAATCTGAGTCATATGCACACCATTTGAGAAAGATAGTATCATTCTCCAATTTGTATTCTTTTTAGGGCTGTCAGTCGATTAAAATATTTAATCGCGATTAATCGCAAATTAATCGCACATTTGTATCTGTTCTAAATGTACCTTAGAGGGATATGTTTCAAGTTTTTAATACTCTTATCAACATATGAGTGGACAAATATGCTTTATATGTTTGTTTATTGACAAATATTCTCATGAATATTAAACACAACAACCTCTGAACATTACAAATATTCGCCTCAATTCAACCTGGAGCCTCTCTCATACAATAATACAATACAAAGTCTGTGTGTGTGTGTGTGTGTGTGTGTGTGTGTGTGTGTGTGTGTGTGTGTGTGTGTGTGTGTGTGTGTGTGTGTGTGTGTGTGTGTGTGTGTGTGTGTGTGTGTGTGTGTGTGTGTGTGTGTGTGTGTGTGTGTGTGTGTGTGTGTGTGTGTGTGTGTGTGTGTGTGTGTGTCATACAAAATAATGACTCAAACTCAAAAAATAGTTTATTTGTAATTTAATATCCAACAACTTATCTGTTGCCTTTGTTTAAAATGTTAGTTATATCTGCAGTTTTCTCCTCTATATCTTAGCTCAAACAAATGTTGTTTCAATCATAATAAAGCTGATACTTGTCTGACATGTTGTTTACATATGCCAATGAGGCGTTATGTAGTGCTTACCTTTGTTGAATTTAGGAGAAATCTGCAGACACAAACAGACAAAGTTGGTAAAACAAACTCCTGAATGTGGATTTTGGATGTTTCCTTTCCACTAGTCTGACAGAAAACATCCAAAAGAATGACTAGAGAATAAAAAAACATGTTGTTTTGTGACGGAAAGGAGTTAGAGTTAGGGTCAAACACACTAAACTCACAACTTAAAGTGAAAGTCAGTCGTTATCTGAGTCAAATCTGCAGAAAATAAACAAGTCAGACATACAAACGTCTTTTAAATGAATTTAAAAACATCTGGAAATGTAATATACGCACATGAAGCCGTCATAATATCGTAGTATTATATAGTCTTTATTAAAATATCAACACAACATCAGTACAAACTCTATGCAGAAACAACAACAACAATAATGCCACCATCCTTATTAACTCACACATATTTACACACACAAATTCAAGTTTGATTTTATACAACAAAAGTGCATCAGATATAAATGTGGAAATAATAAACAACATGTGTTCGTAAGACGCATTTACAATGTCCATTAGTGTAAAATAAAATTAAAAAAACAGCCATCTTAGGTAGTCTTGTGTTTTCTCTTTTACATTTTGTATTCATTTTCCTCAGTATTTAATACTTTTTAGTGGTAAATACTGCAGGTTTTTATATTTAGTTTCATCTTCTGCTTTCAGAACCCACTTTATATCACAGGTAGAGTCTCGTGATGCATTCAGGGGATCATTTTCATACATATGGCAGCTGCCTTTACAAATGATGTCTACAAGTCTATCTGTTTACCTGCTGTGCAAAGGATTGTGGGTCAGAAAAGCATGCCGGTATCTTGGCACACTGTGTTTGACAAACTCTGTATTTGGACGCACTAAACCTTTTCTAACAAACTAAATAGTGTCCGAATGAAGTCCAACACCTCTGAGTCTCTGCAGCTCACAGTTTGACCTCTCAGAAGCACTACTCGTGTTTTAAATCTGTGAATTTATGAGTTGAAGAACTGTGACATCACAGCTCCTCTGCTGCCTTCCCATTGGTCGACGGCTGCTCCTCCTCTTCCTGTCTCCGGCGTCTGTTGAAGAAGCCGAGCTGAGAGGAAAACAGAAGAAGTTCAAACATCAAACTGCATGAAGGACAACATTAAACGTATAGACAGCAGGGCTTTTGTTTACACTTAAATGATTTCAAACATGAGTAATACTTTATTATTAAGATAAGATAAGATTGACCTTTATTAATCCCTGTGGGGAAATTCAGTAGTTTAAACAGCAACAGGGTGAGAATGAAAAACAGGACAGATTCACAGATTAGAGATTAATAAATTAAAAATACAATTAAAATGATATACAGTTAAGTAACTTTAAAAAATAAGAAATGAATTAAAATGAACATAGATACATATTTGGGTCATATATCCATATTAAATATATTGACATGTATGTGTGCCGGTAAAAAGTTATTGTGAAAACTGGGGTTACGTATTGTAACCCAGCTTCTATGAGTATAGGCGCAGCCCTCTAAGGCTATTGCTATTGGGTAATCCCACTGCACATGTGCAGCACTGACAGACTTAATCCACGCCCACCTATGACGTGGGCCCCACCTACGGCCTCACTTCCGTATAAATAGGAAGTAGGCCCGACCATCTGCTCCCACACAAACAGCTTTTCTTCAGCTATTCCCGGAGCCAGTGGGGCCCGAACTTTAGAGGGCTGCGCCTATACTCATAGAAGCTGGGTTACAGTACGTAACCCCAGTTCTATATCGTATAGGCTTCGCCCTCTAAGGCTATCGCTATTGGGTTAAGGGCGAAGCAGGATGTAGTCCACGCCCCACTGGTCCGTCCGTTACCAGAAGTACAAAAAACACATCTACTCAATTAATAACCCATGTCCATTGCGCCATGAGGGAATGAAGGTAAATACCTGTCGTTATAAAAAGTAGAGACCAGAGTCCCACTTGTTACAACAAAAAAAGAGGGGAAAAGGGCAGCTCTCTGATTGCCGACAGGCAGGAGAGAGGGCACACAGTTGTGTCCCCGACATTACTCACTCTGACAGGACACTGAGTACTGAGTGTGTCAGAGAGTGATGGGAGACATCCCTCAAATAAAAAACGAATAAAAGAACAGGGGGAAGACCAAGATGCCGCAGTGCAAATGTCTTCCACTGTCATTCCTCCGTGCAACGCCGTAGAGGTTGAAATTCCTCTGGTGCCGTGCGCTTGATGTTCTCCGGGGGATCCACCACAGAGGAGAGATACGCCTGTGACACAGCCTCACACAGCCAGTGTGACAGGCGTTGTGCAGACAGAGGCTGCCCCATTGAGCGCTCTCTGTAATGCACAAACAGACGCTGGGACCTGCGCAACGCAGCCTTGCATGCCGTATAGCATGACAGCGCGCGCACGGGACGGAGGAGATGAGATGTGGCTTCCTCCTCTGATGTGTGAGGAGGAGGAAAAAAAACATTCAAAGTTATCACTCACGCGCATAACAGCTGAGCTGCCATCTCCTTGGATCTGGAGACATGACGGAGCCACAGAGAGAGCAGACAAATCACTCACCCTTTTAGCTGATGTCAGAGCCAAGAGCAGAGCTACTTTGGCTGACAAGAACTTCAGGGGGACCTGATCTAAAGGTTCAAATGGAGCTTTTCTCAGTGCGCGTAACACCAAAGCCAAATCCCATTGAGGCGCCAAAGTGCGTGACACAGGTCTGAGTCTCTGTACTCCCCGTAGAAAATGTTTTGTCAGCGGGTGACTAAACACCGTGCTGACACCAAAACCTACGTGGCAAGATGAAATGGCAGCAGCGTATGTTTTGACTGTGCTATAAGCCAGATTCCTGTCCAGTAACAGCTGGAGGAACGACAGCACGTGAGGCAGGGGGCACGTAACGGGGTCCAGGCTTTTTCCTACACACCAACGGAACGCTGTCCATTTGGCTGTGTAGGATGCTCCGGTGGACGCGGCCCTTGGACATGAGGTCTGCCCCTCTGTTCAACTCGCCGGGAATATACACTGCTCTGATAGAGAGCAGCCTATACGTGTGTTTACACCCAGCACAGCAGCCGCCTGGCTGTGTTCATCAGCTGCGCTGATCGTACACCTCCCTGGCGATTTATGTAGGCCGCCGCTGCGTTGTTGTCTGTTCGAATCAACACATGTTGACTGTACAGCAACGGGGCGAAGTGCTGGATTACTCTCCATACGGAGAGTAATTCCAGCACGTTTATATGGAGAGACATGCGAGCCGGCCACTGTCTCCCCACTGCCTGTGACATGCAAGTTCCTCAGCCTGCGAGAGATGCGTATGTGAACACTGCGGTGTGTGACGTCACTCTGCCCAGGGGCACCCCCACTGACAGGACGTGGAGATTTTTCCAGTAGGTTAAAACCAAACCCACGGAAGGAGGAATGTACACCATGCGTCTCGTCTGACGCACGGGGTCGATGCGCAGGCGAATAAACCACCTCTGGAGTCTCCTCATGTGAAGGAGACCCAGGGGGATCACCACGTGACCAGCTGACATCATGCCTAACAGCTGCATCACGGAGAGGGCTGTCACCGCCCCGCGGGGTGTGATGCGCCGGAGGAGAGCTGTCACTTTCTCCACTCTCTGCTGTGAGAGTCGCGCTCTCTGCTGTGAGAGTCGCGCTCTCCGCTGTGAGTCGCGCTCTCATGCGGGCTGAGTTCAATTCCACTCCCAGTTAAATGATAACCTGGGAGGGAAGAGGACAGCTCTTCTTCCAGTTGGTAATGAAACCCAGGCTTGACAGATGAGATACGAGCTGTATCGTCTGTAAAGCCGCTTCCTCCCTGGAGCGAGTCAGCCACAGCCGGTCGTCCAGGTAAAATAACACTCTCATCCCCATTCTGTGCTGCTCCAACCGTCTCCACCCACTTTGAAAAAGTGCGTGGAGCCAGGAATGAGAAACGCAATTTGCTGTGTTTCGGGATGATGGTTACGTGGAGGTAAGCATCCTTCAGGACTATGGATGTGAACCAGTCTCCCTGGTGAACACACTCCAGCACCTGTTTGATCGTCAGCATGGGAAAAGGCCATTCCCTTGTTGAACACTGACAGATCGAGGATGGGTCTCATTCCCCCCGCCCCGTCTCCTTCGGGACCAGAAAATAGCGGGAGTAAAAACCCATGATTTTCTTCCCCTTGAGGAACCCTGGAAAAAGGCTTCCTTTAACAAGAGTTCCTGCCGCTCTGCACGGAGCGCGAGACACTGTTCCTGGGATGACAGGGTTCCCTGTATCCCGTAGAACTGCGGGGGGGAGAGGCGAACTGCAGAGACTACCCTCTGCCCATCCGCCTGCTCATCCATCTGTCCATCAGACACACGCACTGCCACCCTGAGTAATACTCTGATAGCGCCAGGTGTACATCCTCTGGATGTGCTGTGGTTGGTGGCAAACCACGCCAGAGCCCTCCACACGCTGCATTTCACACAGGCTCTCATTATGTCGCAGTTTCGGAGAAAACTCGTAAACCGCGCGTTCACGCTAAACACCACTAAGGGATGAGCGGAGGTTTGTGCAGTGCTGTCCCCACGAGGCATAATAATGGCCCCCGTGGGCTCATTACGACCGTGGGTAGGAGGTACGTCTGAGACAGAGGAAAAATCCATGCTGCCAAACCCCAAAAAGGTTTAAGGTAGACGGATTGAATAGTAAGCCCTGCTGTTTATTTAACCGATAAGTTAAAAACCCAGCCGGCTTAAGCAGCGAGCCATGCTGCATATTATCTTCCATCTGTCCATCGAACACACGCGCCGCCACTCAGCGCGCGAACCTGCTCTGGATGTACTGTGGTTGTCATGGTGACGAGCCACGCCACAGCCCTCCAGACGTTGCATTTCACACAGGCTCGCCTTATGTCGCGTTTAGGAGAAGGCTCGTAAACCGGACATTGAGGTGCGTTCACGCTCAACACCCCTGAGGGATGAGCGGAGGTGTGTGCAGTGCTGTCCACACTGTAATAATGGCACTCGTGGGCTCATTACGACCGTGTGTAGAAGGTAGGTCTGGGACAGAGGAAAAAAAACCGAGCTGCCTAAAAACCAATAGGTTTTAAAGACAGCCGGTTTATGCAGCGAGCCATGCTGCCTATAACCGACAGGTTAGGGGCAGCCGGCTTACCCGGTGGGCCTTGCTGCTTATTATTATCCATCTGTCCATCGAACACACGCGTCGCCACTCTAATACTCTGAGAGTGCGCGACATGCTCTGGATGTGCTGTGGTTGTCTCGCCGCCGTTGCCCGTGAAGCAACCCAAGAGGGGCCCGGACCGAAAAAGCTGCGAGGGGGCCTCCACACGCTGCATCTCACACCGGCTCTCATCCTGTCTCTGTTTAGGAGAAGGCTCGTAAACTGGACATTGAGGCGCGTTCACGCTCAACCCTGCTGAGGAATGAGCGGAGGTGTGTGCAGTGCTATTCACACAGTGCGTAATAACAGCCCTGGGCTCATTACGACCATGTGTAGTAGGCACATCTGGGACAGAGGAAAAACCGGGCTGCCTATAACCGACAGGTTATAAGCCGCCTGTTTAAAGGTCAAGCCCTGCTACCTGGTTAATTACAGCTGGCTTGTGCCGCGAGCCCTGCTGCCTGCTAACTGACAGGTTACAGCCGGCTCAAACGGCGAGCCCAGCTGTCTGTTAACCGACAGGTAAAAAACAGCTGGTTTATGCACCTCCACACGCTGTATTGCACAGCGGCTCTCATCATGTCGCCGTTTAGGAGAAGGCTCGTAAACCGGACATTGAGGCGCGTTCACGCTCAAACCCGCTTGAGGAATGAGCGGAGGTGTGTGTAGGAGGCACATCTGTGACATAGGAGACAAACCTGTGCTGTCTAATAACCGACAGGCTATGAGGCAGCCGCTTATACAGCTTTTTTTATGACATCCGGAGGAGAGCTCTCCTGAACCGGGGGGACGGGGAGATCTCATTAGGCGGCTGCCTTTCCGATGATCTCCGGGAGTTCCTGGAGAATACCGACGTGAGAGCCGTGATGGCGGATAGAGGGACCCGGTGACCCGGGACCCGGTGTCAGCCCGGCAGCCGAACCTAGGCTCGCTGCCGGGCTGACACCAGGACCCCGCCCTGTCTCCAGAGGGAGACGGACACAATGAGTGCACGACACCTGGGGAGTGAGAGCCGCGTTTGCGTGCTCCAATCCCCGGCAGGACTCACACCGTGAGCGCCGGTCGTAACTCATAAGTCGGGTTTGACACCGGGCCCCCGCCCTGTCTCCCCCGTCCGGAGGAGAGGGAGGATGGGGCCGGGGGAACCCCATGGTGATCCGTGAATGGAGGGGAAGGAGTCGCCTGACTGCTGCCCGCCACTCGGATCCCATAAATCAAGGGCTTGGTCCACGGAGTAAGACTCCTGGACTAGCCAGTCATCCTCGGATGAAAGGCATACATACGAAATAATACAAGGTACACAAAGGCTATGGACAGACACTAAAGCATAGAATAGGTAGATCTCAAACTGACTCGAAAGCGAGGGAAAAGAGGTGGGTCTTTAGGCGGGACTTAAAAGTTTTGAGGGTGGGCGACAGTTTGACATGAGGGGGGGGGGGGGGGGGGGGGCAGGTCGTTCCAGAGCCTGGGGGCTACCGCTGAGAAGGCTCGGTCTCTCCTGGTATTTTTCTTGGTTTTAGGGGCTACCAGCAGCAGCTAATCAGCCAACCTCAAAGCCCTTGAGGGGGTGTCCACCTTTAGGAGGTCGGAGATGTACTGAGGGGCCAGCCCATTAAGCGATTTAAAAACAAACAATAAAATCTTAAAATGAACTCTAAAATGGACAGGAAGCCAGTGCGGGTTCCTGTAAGCAGCCGAGCCGCAGCGTTTTGTACCAGCTGCACGCGTGCCAGCAAGGTCTTGTTTAGGCCGGCATAAAGTGCATTACAGTAATCTAGACGCGTAGAAACAAAGGCATGAATTACACGCTCACAGTAGTCCGTTTGAGTTTTGCCCGTGTGAACGCAAACGGAACCTTCTGAGAAATTAAGCAATGTAACAAACTGTCGTCTGGTGCGCACCAGAGAAGCGGACTACAGGTGTGAATGCAACCTTAGTATATCAGAAAAGATAGTCCCCACTTCCCACATGAAATTGTCTGGACCTCATATTGGTGCATATACAGGAACATGTGTTTGTGTGTGTGCACCTTCCACAGTCCCAGCACCAGGAGTCCCAGCAGCAGCAGCCCCCCCACTGAGCTGCCCACCACGATCCACACGGAGACGATGTGATCCTTGTCCTTCCTCAGCTCCACAATGATCTACACACACACACACACACACACACACACACACACACACACACACACGCACGCTTTCTATTTTGTTACTGTACATTTGTATTGCAACATGTATATTTTCTACTTTTGTAATGCTATTTTATATCTTTTTGAGGTGTTTACATTTTGGATTGTTTATTTATAGTCTTTTAATTTCTCTATTGTACAGTGCCATGTCTTTTTATGCTGCTGCAATGCAAAAACTTTGGGATCAATAAAGTACTTATTTTTATCTTATCTTATTTGCACCTATCATTACTGTAATAATAAAGCCTGACAGCAGAGGGCAGCAGAAGCTCAAAACTACTATCTGCTGCTGTCAATACTAATATATCAAAGTGAAAAGGGAGACCTTTGACAGGCAGTCTGAGCTGTCATTTGGAGTTATAAATACACAGATCTCAGCGCTCTAATATATATATATTGATCCCAGGAGTGTGTACCTGTCTGAGCGGTCTCTCCTCCTGTAGGAACATCGGGCTGGAAGCTTCCAGCTGGACGGAGGCAGACGTCAAAACCTCCAGAGACCGGAAGCTCACCTGCAATCAAATAAACCAGAGGTGGGAAGTAACTAAGTACAATTGTTAGATACTTAACTTGTGTATTTCATTGTTATGCTACTGTGTACTTCTACTCCACTACAGTTCAGAGGTACATGGTGTACTTTTCCTCCACTACATGTATTTAATAGCTTTAGTTACTTCACAGATGTGGATGAATGATGTGAAATATAATCAAGTGTTAAATCAGACTTTAGTTCCACCTGGAGTAAATCCACAAGCTACCCTGCAGTATACAAAGTCATTCAAACTAGCTGCACCTTTACCAGCTTTGAGAACACTTTCATGATCAATCATTATAAAACATATCATAGATATTATTCTGAAATGGACCAATCTGCACAATGACTACTTTTACTGTCTCTACTTTAACTATATTTTGATGATAATACTTTTCTACTTTCACTTGAGGAACATTTTGAATGCAGGACTTTTACTGTAACTGAGTATTCCTACACTCTGGTACTTCTACTTTTACTCAAGTACAAGATCTGAGTACTTCTACTTTTACTCAAGAACAAGATCTGAGTACTTCTACTTTTACTCAAGTACAAGACCTGAGTACTTCTACTTTTACTCAAGTACAAGATCTGAGTACTTCTACTTTTACTCAAGTACAAGACCTGAGTACTTCTACTTTAACTCACGTACAAGATCTGAGTACTTCTACTTTTACTCAAGTACAAGACCTGAGTACTTCTACTTTTACTCAAGTACAAGATCTGAGTACTTCTACTTTTACTCAAGTACAAGATCTGAGTACTTCTACTTTTACTAAGTACAAGATCTGAGTACTTCTACTTTTACTCAAGTACAAGATCTGAGTACTTCTACTTTAACTCAAGGACAAGATCTGAGTACTTCTACTTTTACTAAGTACAAGATCTGAGTACTTCTACTTTTACTCAAGTACAAGATCTGAGTACTTCTACTTTTACTCAAGTACACGACCTGAGTACTTCTACTGTTACTCAAGTACACGACCTGAGTACTTCTACTTTGACTCAAGTACAAGATCTGAGTACTTCTACTTTTACTCAAGAACAAGATCTGAGTACTTCTACTTTTACTCAAGTACAAGACCTGAGTACTTCTACTTTTACTCAAGTACAAGATCTGAGTACTTCTACTTTTACTCAAGTACAAGACCTGAGTACTTCTACTTTAACTCACGTACAAGATCTGAGTACTTCTACTTTTACTCAAGTACAAGACCTGAGTACTTCTACTTTTACTCAAGTACAAGATCTGAGTACTTCTACTTTTACTCAAGTACAAGATCTGAGTACTTCTACTTTTACTAAGTACAAGATCTGAGTACTTCTACTTTTACTCAAGTACAAGATCTGAGTACTTCTACTTTAACTCAAGGACAAGATCTGAGTACTTCTACTTTTACTAAGTACAAGATCTGAGTACTTCTACTTTTACTCAAGTACAAGATCTGAGTACTTCTACTTTTACTCAAGTACAAGACCTGAGTACTTCTACTTTAACTCACGTACAAGATCTGAGTACTTCTACTTTTACTCAAGTACAAGACCTGAGTACTTCTACTTTTACTCAAGTACAAGATCTGAGTACTTCTACTTTTACTCAAGTACAAGATCTGAGTACTTCTACTTTTACTAAGTACAAGATCTGAGTACTTCTACTTTTACTCAAGTACAAGATCTGAGTACTTCTACTTTAACTCAAGGACAAGATCTGAGTACTTCTACTTTTACTAAGTACAAGATCTGAGTACTTCTACTTTTACTCAAGTACAAGATCTGAGTACTTCTACTTTTACTCAAGTACACGACCTGAGTACTTCTACTGTTACTCAAGTACACGACCTGAGTACTTCTACTTTGACTCAAGTACAAGATCTGAGTACTTCTACTTTTACTCAAGTACAAGATCTGAGTACTTCTACTTTTACTCAAGTACACGACCTGAGTACTTCTACTGTTACTCAAGTACACGACCTGAGTACTTCTACTTTGACTCAAGTACAAGATCTGAGTACTTCTACTTTTATAACACTTGTTTATTTGCAGTGAAGATCCTCAGACTCACAGTATTCAGGGCGTGGAGCTGCAGGCGTCCTTTGAGACTGAGCCTGACGTCTGAAGAGGCTGGAAGATTCAATCTGCAGCTCAGCACCTCACTGACTCCTGTACTCTGATTCTATAGAGAGGAGGGAGAGGAAGAGGAGGAGGAAGAACACATATGACTCCTGGAGGTCTCTCATCTTCCTGTTTTAAACTTTATTATAAAATTCATTGATCTCACCAGCTGTGACAGGTGTGTCAAGTCCTCTGCTGCGACCTGATTGGTTGATCTGATCGGAGGCAGCGAGCAGTGAGAGCCGGGCGCCTGAAGAGAGGAAGAGGAGGAGGAGGAAGAGGAGAAAGGGGAGTGGATTATATTTAGTTTGTAAATACATTTCTATAATTTTTTATATTGCCTGGGATTTAAGAAGCCCTGAGACACAGTTTCGTGAGAAAAAACTACTTTCTATTTTATATTCTGAGGTTTTGACAACTTATTAATTTATATTATATAATTCATGATATTGTAGTACCTGTAGGACGCTGTAGTCGGTGATGTTCAACAGCTGGTTCCCGCCCCGCGTCACAGCCCAGATCTCCGCTCTGAACAGGACGTCCGGCAGCGGGAAGACACCCGAGTTCTGGATCTGCACGAAAAGTAACGTTTTAAGGCAAGGCAAGGCAAGTTTATTTATATAGCACCTTTCAACACAAGGCAATACAAAGTGCTTTACAAAAATGGAAGACATTAAGAAAATGGCATTTAAAATCAGTCATTAAAGTGAAGTCGAAAACATTCCGGAACACGGTGACATCACTACGTCACACTTGGCTAACTCTCTCCGACACATTGTACGTTGTTGAACTCACATTATACGTGAGGTTGAAGGTGTCCGCTTGATCCCCGGAGGAAGAGGAGGAGGAAGAGGAAGAGGAGGATTTGATTTGAAATCGACGAGGGTTCGGGTCTCTGAGAGGAAGAGTTTGTTTAATTAAATTAATTACAAAACTTATTTTCATTTCACGTAAGATATGAATTCGTCGTTCCTCACCTGGTGAAGAGGAGGTCGGTTTGGTACTTCAGAGGGAGGAAGATGTCTTTGATGTTGTCGTCTGGGAAACCATCCTCTCCCTCACTGACACACATACACACACACACACACACACACATACACACACACACACACACACATACACACACACACACACACACACATTGCAATAACAACATTAGCATGAATCACTCCCTCCCTCTGGAAAACAGTAAGGCTGTGTGTATTGTACATTTCAGGCTTTTATTGTGAAGGGTAAGAAGGAAAGGTTGAAAGACGTAATAAAGTTTGTTGTCATGTTGTTGTTTTCTAATTGTTGTTTATAAAATGTGATTAGTTGATGCCCAGTGCAACGGCTGAGGACGTTTTTTTTCCTGCAAGATATTCAGAAGTTCTATTAAGAAATATATTTACTGGTGACATAATTGCAAAAAAATAAATGCTCCTGTGTATGAAAGATTTTAATCCTAAAATATAAATTTGGAATAAATGTGATGATGTACACTTTGGGGACCTGGTGTCCGTAAATGGGAGTGGGGTCCCCACAAGCACTGAAAACAGAAACACACACACACATACCTTTACTTCTGTACTTGTGAGGAACCCTAGACTTCACCATTTTAACCCTAAAACATATTTTTAAGATGCAAAACTTTCCTAAAATGTTATTTTATAATGAATAAACTGACATTTAAAACATTCAACATTACCGGACAGCTAGTTTTAATAACAATGTTGTAAATAAAAGGCATAATTTAGCAAATAATAGCCCAAAAAATACAAATATTTTATGTTCCTGTCTCTCCAGAATCAAATGAATTTTTCTTCCTTTAATAATAACCTCTTATCGCCGAGCATGTGGTAATGATATCCAAATTTAATCAAATTTTTTAAACAATGTTTCCCCAACAACCCTCTCATCCAATCAATGTCTCTTTAGTCAATAGACCAATCAGGTTGTGAAGAATGTACTAATTATAAAACAACAAACCAAAACAACTTTATTACCTACTTAATGCAGAAACATTAACTTTTGTATAATTTTGTATTTTATTGAAATGATCTCAGGTGTTTTACCTGCTGGTTGCCATGAGGACGCGGATGTGATCCAGAAAAACCGAACGGCTGAACTCAAACTCCAGATGGAAAGACACCTGGACAGGAAGAGAGCACGCTGCTTTTCAAATTAAAACCCACAATCCTGCAAATGTTTATTCAAAAAGTCAAGGTCAACTTTATTGCCAATCTTTCAGTTTATGTATACAGAGAGATCGAAATACGCTTTCCCACAATCCAGAGGAATAAAAAATACAGGTAACACTTTATATTAAGGTACACATATTAACCATCAACTAGTTGTTAATTAACATGCATATTAGCAGTATATTGGCTCTTTATTAGTCATTATAAAACACTTATTAATGCCTTATTCTACATGACCATATTCTACAAGTAATACGCCATTAGTTGAGAGTTTTTCCTCAATAACCCTCTAATTAGTGCTGATTTATTGCAAGTAAGGAAGTTGTTGCACATGAGTTTTGGTCTTAACCTGTTCAGCCCTGAGCCTGTTTTTCAGGTCTCAGGCTCGAAAATGACATTCCCAGAACAAATGACCATATCTTCCCTTCTAAAAGGGTTAAATTAATAATCTTTTTTCTCAAAGTAATGATAAACCTGTGAGTTGGATGTAGAAAAGTCAGAATCAATATAGATGTTTTTTTATTTTAAAGAATATTCAGATTTTACATAGTAAAAAACTGTAAATTATAGTGTCCGTCCAAGAATTCTTTTTTACTTATAGTGAAAACTACCCTTGGTGGTAAGGTAGACTAAAAGCTTTAGGAATCCAAAGTACAACATATAATAAGCACCCTGTATCAAGATTGATGCAAAACAAGTGACATTTGACCTTTTTAGAGAGATTTAGCAAAAATAAACCACTTCTGGGGTCATTTGGGTGGATTTTCCATATCTCTGGCCCCCCTTGGTCGATTTTGATGGTTGACACCTCTTTCTGACCGATAGAGCCAATATAATTGAAGGGGGAGTCCCCCACACACACGTTGTGAAGAGAAGAGGTGGGGGCTTCGCGCATGCAGTTTTGCATCAGAGCGAACCTATCTCTAGCTTTGACATCTAGAAACGGAAAAGCAGTTTTAATGCTTATGGATTATCAGAAATCATTTCAAAGGGACACAGACACATTAGATTAACCTATGGATTAACTTCAGCAGCGTTTTTATCGTTTTAATTCCATTGAAGACCACTTTGGAGAGACTACAGAGCCAAGGTAAAAATGTTAGCATTTTTAGCTACCTAGCGTCACCTGTTTTGATGTCTGTTTTTGTTTATAACGTCGCAAATACGTATAATTCAGTGATAATGAGGGTACCCATCGATTCTGTGTCACCTCACGATGTGAAACGATGTCATGGATGTAGAGAAAAGATAAATAATAAGGTTTTGTGAGTGATTTTCGGTGCAGTAAGGTGTTAGCATTTTTCGCTCGTTGCTAATTCAGAGGCTCAGTGCACTGTGGGTTTTCTTTTGAAAAAAAAAAAAAAATCAGTTAGATGAGTTTTCTTCCCGTTACATGGATATAAAACATTCATAGTTTATTAAATGAACATGCCCTCAGACACTGTTTCCTGCAAGATGTTGCGGCAGTGCCCCGGTACCGGGGTCTCTCGGGCTTAACAGGTTAATATGCGCTGCTCAATATGGGCCTAATAAGGCAGCAGTACCACAAGAATAGTAATTCTCCCATAATAACACTTAACCCTCTGAGACCCACATAGGACATTTCCGTTTTTGTATATTTGTGTGTTTTGCCTTTTTTACATTTTCATTTCTTTACAGTATAATCAAGTTTTACACATCCCAGAAATCAGCAAAACCTCGGCTCATGATATATGTCACTCATTAGAGACTGATATACAATATAATAGGGGATATTTGCCGATAAATAAAAATAAAAATAAATTAGACTACACATGATATATATCATGGCAGTTCCTGTCCACAATCACACATGGCATGCTGAGCAGATTCATCTGAAGTTTCATCAACATCGTCCCCTTGAAAAATCAGCTCCAAAGCCTCAGCTGTAGGAAACGTCCTTGCCGTGCCTCAGTCTACTTTTAAGACACTAAAAGAACATATTCCAACTTTTATTTTGTTTTCGCGGGTGGAATTATACCGGGTCTCGTTTCAGTACACAAAACAACGGAACTGACTCTGAATCAGACTCCAATTGGCTGTGACTGCATCCACTCAGAGTGTCCGATTCAGAAACATGACTCTTACACTCTTTACCTCACAAACAAAGATGGTGGATGAGAATAGATCTATACAAACAAACAGAAAACGATAAGCAATGCGCCAGAATCAAGGTGAGACTATCCGCATCTTTTAAAACTTTACGCACATTCGTTTCACCGAAATAAGTAAACGCCTCTCAATGAAAAACTTAGTGCCGAGTTGTTTAGTGCCGTTTCTGTAGTTTAAGAGGAAAAATACGGCATATCTTTGGCTCAAACAGCTGAGAAGTTATGACGCTTTGAACACAACGTGATATTTGGGATCGTATGCGGCCCCGTGGGTCTCAAAGGGTTAACAAATATGATCTATTCTTATGTAACAAGATATGAAACTAAGTGTTAATTGTGTCTAAATAACTGTATACACAATCAACAGGAGGTTCACATCTAATAAATGTATAAAGAAATGCATTAGAAATGGAACATAGCTTTGTTTTTTCTCAGTATTAAAAACTATGTCCAGTTATTGCAATCTTTTTTATTTTGTCATGACATGTCTAAACACAATTCATAACTGGAAGATAAATATTTAAGCGTCCATCTGTCAGCATCAGGTGTGAGTTTATGATCTAATGGATGTTTAATGTCTCAGACGGTTTCCTCCTGCAGCCTCGTTAAGATCCTGGACCAATTACCTTCATTCAGACCCTCGGGGGGGGGGGGGGATTCTGTCTGTTTAACCACTATCATTAGTCTGACTGTAAAACAGCTGCATTATAACACCTGTTGCTGCCTGTCTGCGGCTGTAATTACTGACAATCCATTTTTTTTAAAGGGTTGAATCCGCATATTCTGTGTGTTTTATGTTTAGTGAATTATATTATGAAATATTCTAAAAAAACACACTTTTGGAGAGTCAAAAATAATGATTATTCACCATCGTGTGACCGTATTTTTGTACCATTTACCAAGAGCAAGGGCTTAAAGAGGCCCTATTCTGCTTTTTGGGACCTCCCTTTCCTGTAGTGTGTTCTATAGGTTTTAGTGCATGTCAATGGTGTGCAAAGGCTAAAATCCCTGTGTTTCTCTCCCCCTGTGCCTGCAACACCTCCATTGGTCTCCTTTGTCTACTTCTGTGACATAGTGACATCATTATGTAACACTCACGCTCCTATTGGCTAGCGCTCCCACACATTGTAAGTGATAGGCTAAGGGGCGGGACATCTCTAAGCGGTTAATCATTTAATAATCTGTGGTGATTAACATCAGTACAGGTGTGCAGGCCAGGTGCAGAATGTACCTGAGACAAAGACTTCATGAACGGAGCGCTGATGGTACAGCTCCTCTGATTGGCCAGTCTGTCCTCAGAGTGGCACTCGATCTGAATATCTGATTGGTCCTGAGGGGAAAGGGGGAGGGGCCAGGGTCACAGAGAGTTTATTTAACCAGAAGTGGCCGATTGAATGTCTTTCTTCAAAGACCTGAAGCCTTTATTTACACTGTTAGTCTATTTCTATTTAACAATATGCGCGGAAATGTGAGGTAGGTAGGTAGGTAGGTAGGTGTAGGTAGGTAGGTAGGTAGGTAGGTAGGTAGGTAGGTAGGTAGGTAGGTGTAGGTTGGTAGGTAGGGTAGGTAGGTAGGTAGGTAGGTAGGTAGGTAGGTAGGTAGGTAGGTAGGTAGGTAGGTAGGTAGGTAGGTAGGTAGGTGTAGGTTGGTAGGTAGGTAGGTAGGTAGGTAGGTAGGTAGGTAGGTAGGTAGGTAGGTGTAGGTAGGTAGGTAGGTAGGTAGGTAGGTAGGTAGGTAGGTTGGTAGGTAGGTAGGTAGGTAGGTAGGTAGGTAGGTAGGTAGGTAGGTAGGTAGGTAGGTAGGTAGGTAGGTAGGTAGGTAGGTAGGTAGGTAGGTAGGTAGGTAGTTAGTTAGGTAGGTACCTTGACGATGAGGCTGGAGAACACGAGGTTGGAGGAAGTGGAGATTTGGACGGACGCTCCGTAAGCGTTTTCTCCCTGATTCTCCAGCCGGGCGAACACCACCACCCTCCTCCGTCCAGCCTCCACCACGTGCAGCGAGCCTTGCGGCGTCCCCTGCTGGCTGCACAGAGACCAGGACGCCCCCTCCCTGGAGCCGCAGAACTGCCTTCAGGCACAACACAGAACATTAGCATTATAAAGAGTTAATTCATACAGTAGATAGATACATCAATTTAATGTGGCGTTCCACAGGGATATGTACTGGGACATTTTTATTTTGGTCTGACTTGGTTTCATATTGAAAAAGCAAATATTACAAATAAGTTAAAAAAACATGAGTTAAACAACAAACAAATAACAAATTAATTAATTAATAAAAAATGTAATATACACATATCAGCAGTAGAAAGTTGTATCTCTATAA
Organism: Trematomus bernacchii; assembly: GCF_902827165.1. Classification (NCBI taxonomy): domain Eukaryota; kingdom Metazoa; phylum Chordata; class Actinopteri; order Perciformes; family Nototheniidae; genus Trematomus; species Trematomus bernacchii. Next base: position 130,086 of record NW_022987744.1, read on the forward strand.
AGTATCTATAATATAAAATATACAGAAGTAAGAATACACAAATAAAAAGTGTGAAAAGTTGAGGCAGAGTGAGTTTTATATGTGCAAATTGTGCAGGGTTATGAAATAAAAAATATATAATAATGAAAATAATAAAAAAAGAAATGACAAAAAAAGTTATAATAATAATAATAATAATGCTTGTGTGTGTTTTTGCACTCACTGAGCGCTCATCAGGTCGGTGTGGCTGTGCAGGATGAGGTCGGGGACGCAGACATCTTCCTGCTCACAGCCGTTCCAGAAGGGAAGCTGCAATAAATGATGATATCGCATCAAAATAAAAATAAAATTCCATTAAAGCGTAATGTTGCCCAATATTACAAATCAAACTGTACTGTAATTCTGTACAATCCACATTAGGCAACATGCAAAGCAACACATTTTACATAATTGTTTTAGTTGCCTTATAAAGAACATGTATTTCACGACAGCCTTGAATTTTGTATATGTTTGTATATTTTTCACCCAGCAGATTTGATCACATTTTCAGGAGAGCCATAATAAATTCATAAAAGAACCAAACTTCATGATTTTTGTTTTGTGACACAAAATGATGTGCTCCAATAAGTCTATCACAGAAAAATAAGAGTTGTAGAAATTATTGAAAAGTCAAGACTGCCATGACATACATGTTCTTTACAAGTGTATGTACACTTTTGACCACAACTGTCTAACTTTCTTAAAGAAGAAGCCTCCTCTGACGGTAATGACCCCTCACCTCGGCCCTCAGGACGTTCGGCCAATCAGGATCCAGCACCGGCCCGTCGTCCGGACTCTGCAGCCCCGTCTCCAGAAGCACCGCCAGGGGGCGCCCGTAATCTGCCGTCTCCTACTCACAAAGACTCAGACTGGTTAAAGCTCACCTAGAATGCTATATTTGAACAATATATTATAACGCCAGATCTATAGAAAACATGTCTCTGCAGTGTTCTGCTCCAAACCCCAAACAGATCCTTGTAGCCCCCCCCCCCCCTCTCTTCCAGCTGTTACTAAGGAGCTGACTCTGGGTCAGTAGCTTTAGAGAGAGAGTAGATCTCATCAGGAGAACTCTCCCAGCAGAAACTCAGCTAAATGCTGCCGTGACTAAACTCCATATCATGTTCCAAACCACATGAAGGATTCTCTCTGAAACAGTATGGAGCTCAAACTCTTTCTCTCTCTCAGGTTTACCACAAGGTGACTTCCTTTTGATTTCCTGCTTCTTCACACATGCTCTCTCCAGTACAGGTTAGCTCTGAGTGTTAGCATGCTAATGTAAACACAGACCATATTACTTCCAGAACACGTCTCATTGTTTCTCACAGCAACATTTCTGATTGGCCCGTGGGTTTAAAGCCCGCCCACATTTTAGTAATGTGGTCATGACGCAGCAAATCTGGATCAGCTCCGTTGTTCCCCCGTTTTTAGAGATGTGGGTACGGAGGAAAAGAGAGAGGGGTTTATTTCTGACACTTTGAGAGTCTCCTGACACACCGGGGACACATGGTGATGTAGAGAAGACATCACTTTGTGAGTCTCCTGACACACCGGGGACACACCGGGGACACATAGTGATGTAGAGAAGACATCACTATGTGAGTCTCCTGACACACGAGGGACACATAGTGATGTAGAGAAGACATCACTTTGTGAGTCTCCTGACACACCGGGGACACACCGGGGACACACCGGGGACACATAGTGATGTAGAGAAGACATCACTATGTGAGTCTCCTGACACACCGGGGACACATAGTGATGTAGAGAAGACATCACTTAGTGAGTCTCCTGACACACCGGGGACACATAGTGATGTAGAGAAGACATCACTTTGTGAGTCTCCTGACACACCGGGGAGACACCGGGGACACATAGTGATGTAGAGAAGACATCACTATGTGAGTCTCCTGACACACCGGGGACACATAGTGATGTAGAGAAGACATCACTTAGTGAGTCTCCTGACACACCGGGGACACATAGTGATGTAGAGAAGACATCACTTTGTGAGTCTCCTGACACACCGGGGACACACCGGGGACACATGGTGATGTAGAGAAGACATCACTTAGTGAGTCTCCTGACACACCGGGGACACATGGTGATGTAGAGAAGACATCACTTTGTGAGTCTCCTGACACACCGGGGACACACCGGGGACACATAGTGATGGAGAGAAGACATCAAAAAGTGCATTTTGCATGATAGGAGGCCTTTAACCCTTGTCCTGTTAGAGGAGGTGTTTCTCACCTGGATGGAGAATCCGATCCTCTGGCAGCTCCGACCTCCGCCCTGTAGGACCAGGATCCTCGGCTGCTGACGCTCAGACTCATCCAGGACGGCTCGGGGGGGGAGAACGCCTCTCGTCCAAAACCAGACTGAACCACACAGCTGCAGGGGGGGGGGGGGGGGGGGGGGGGTGGGGGGGGAGGGGGTTAAAGGACGAGAAGATTGACATGTCATTTACATATTGTGTTTTGTTTTGTTTTGCTACGTATTTTTCTTGTACGCAAGATCTGAGTACTTCTACTTTTACTCAAGTACAAGATCTGAGTACTTCTACTTTTACTCAAGAACAAGATCTGAGTACTTCTACTTTTACTCAAGTACAAGATCTGAGTACTTCTACTTTTACTCAAATCGCAAAAAAAAGGAGGCAAAGTTTTACATGTCCTTCAGGTGATGTGATTTAAAGTGGACCTATGATGCTATATTATAATAATATAGTGTAGGACCATACCTATATAAGGCATATTTATACTTTTTTTTTTTTAAATACCAAACAGATCATGCATTTTAGCCATGCCTCATTTTGCTCAATTTGACATTTTTTTGATCTGTTTTAGCAAGGGCTGATTCAATGAGAACAGCACCACCTACAGGCCTGGCATATGTACTACAGCGTCTCCAGCGCTTTCTAACGGCAATGGCCGTGGCTGTCTCCTCCTGATTGGTGGAGTTGGCCCAATAGCCGTAGCGCCACCGTCCTGACGTCAGGACAGTGTTCAAATCTGGATCAGTTTTTATCAGATCCGTTGCAGCCCCTTTTTTAGAGATTTGGGTATGGAGGAAAATAGAGAGGGTTGTGTTTTCTGACACTTGGTGAGTTCCCTGGAACACCGGGGACACATATTCATGTAGAAAAGAAGTACACAAGTGCATTTTGCATGATAGGTCCCCTTTAAAGCGACGTAACTTTCTTACCTCGTTAATGCAAACTAAACCTGTTATGTTTCCAAAGGTTTTCTATCTGAACGTTGGCAAAGAGGACATGAATCATTAGTTTTTCCATTCACTAATCTTATATGAGGATGTATTACACACGATTACACAACCATCCACAAGTCACACTTTCCACTCTGGGTTGACACATAATCGATGTCCCTCTTTGGAAACAAGCAAGTAATCACTCACTAAGTGAAACAGGAGGATCATGCAGTGCCTGTACGGGCTGTATCTAACAGATAGAAGACAAGGTAACAGGAGTGGGAGAGGACTGGCTTCTTCTGCAGAGAAAACAGCCGCGTTTGGAAGGACACTCCTGCGTGGACAACCCTCAGCAAATATTATTTCCCCAGTCAAAAGAGAAATGACTCAAAATCTAAAGCACATTTATTGTATTTTTTGTATCCACTATTTGTTCCTATGTCTTAGTACCTATCTGTGATTCACCGTGTTTTCTGGGAGTGGTTGAGAGCACTCTAAGAAAAGATCACGAGGAAAAAACATTTCACCGTCCACAAACCTGTCCAACTGAGGAATCATACTTTGAAACATAAAGAAACCAAGAGACTAAGAGCGTGTGATTTTATTATTGTCGTAAAAAGCAGCGGCACGTTTCTCTGACAAACTGCACTAACTTGTGTTCCTAATTACTTTTGAAATGGGGTAATAATGACTTCTTCTGTGTTTCTGATTGATAAAGTAAAGCTTGTTCTGCTTCTTGTTAGTTTTTTGGATGCAGAGTTTTTATTCTCATCTGTGCAGCAACTGGAGTTCAGATTAACGACCGAGCCGAGAGCCACGTCTGCACAAGAATACTTTTTACTTTGACTTCTTACATTTTGAACACAAATACCTGTACTTTCTACTTCTTACATGTTGAACACAAATACCTGTACTTTCTACTTCTTACATGTTGAACCCAAATACCTGTACTTTCTACTTCTTACACGTTGAACCCAAATACCTGTACTTTCTACTTCTTACATGTTGAACCCAATACCTGTACTTTCTACTTCTTACATGTGAACCCAATACCTGTACTTTCTACTTCTTACATGTTGAACACAAATACCTGTACTTTCTACTTCTTACATGTTGAACACAAATACCTGTACTTTCTACTTCTTACATGTTGAACCCAAATACCTGTACTTTCTTTACTTCTTACATGTTGAACACAAATACCTGTACTTTCTACTTCTTACATGTTGAAACCCAAATACTGTAACTTTCTACTTCTTACATGTTGAACCCAAATACCTGTACTTTTCTACTTCTTACATGTTGAACACAAATACCTGTACTTTCTACTTCTTACATGTTGAACACAAATACCTGTACTTTCTACTTCTTACATGTGGAACCCAAATACCTGTAACTTGTCTACTTCTTACATTGTTGAATACAAATACCTGTACTTTCTACTTCTCACATGTTGATCACAAATACCTGTACTTTCTACTTCTTACATGTTGAATACAAATACCTGTACTTTCTACTTTCTTACATGTGAACACAAATACCTGTACTTTCTACTTCTTACATGTTTGAACACAAATACCTGTACTTTCTACTTCTCACATGTTGAATACAAATACCTGTACTTTCTACTTCTTACATGTTGAACACAAATACCTGTACTTTCTACTTCTTACATGTTGAATACAAATACCTGTACTTTCTACTTCTTACATGTTGAACACAAATACCTGTACTTTCTACTTCTTACATGTTGAACACAATACCTGTACTTCTTACTTCTCACATGTTGAATACAAATACCTGTACTTTCTACTTCTTACATGTGAACACAAAATACCTGTACTTCTACTTCTTACATGTTGAACACAAATACCTGTACTTTCTACTTCTCACATGTTGAATACAAATACCTGTACTTTCTACTTCTTACATGTTGAACACAAATACCTGTACTTTCTACTTCTTACATGTTGAACCCAAATACCTGTACTTTCTACTTCTTACATGTTTGAACACAAATACCTGTACTTTCTACTTCTCACATGTTGAATACAAATACCTGTACTTTCTACTTCTTAAATGTTGAACCCAAATACCTGAACTTTCTACTTCTTACATGTTGAACACAAATACCTGTACTTTCTACTTCTTACATTTTGAACACAAATACCTGTACTTTCTACTTCTTACATGTTGAACCCAAATACCTGTACTTTCTACTTCTTACATGTTGAACCCAAATACCTGTACTTTCTACTTCTTACATGTTGAACACAAATACCTGTACTTTCTACTTCTTACATGTTGAACCCAAATACCTGAACTTTCTATTTCTTACATGTTGAACACAAATACCTGTACTTTCTACTTCTTACATGTTGAACCCAAATACCTGTACTTTCTACTTCTTACATGTTGAACACAAATACCTGTACTTTCTACTTCTCACATGTTGAACACAAATACCTGTACTTTCTACTTCTTACATGTTGAACACAAATACCTGTACTTTCTACTTCTTACATGTTGAACCCAAATACCTGTACTTTCTACTTCTTACATGTTGAACACAAATACCTGTACTTTCTACTTCTTACATGTTGAACCCAAATACCTGAACTTTCTACTTCTTACATGTTGAACCCAAATACCTGTACTTTCTACTTCTTACATGTTGAACACAAATAGCTGTACTTTCTACTTCTTACATGTTGAACACAAATACCTGTACTTTCTACTTCTTACATGTTGAACCCAAATACCTGTACTTTCTACTTCTTACATGTTGAACACAAATACCTGAACTTTCTACTTCTTACATGTTGAACACTAATACCTGTACTTTCTACTTCTCACATGTTGAACACAAATACCTGTACTTTCTACTTCTTACATGTTGAACACAAATACCTGTACTTTCTACTTCTTACATGTTGAATACAAATACCTGTACTTTCTACTTCTTACATGTTGAACACAAATACCTGTACTTTCTACTTCTTACATGTTGAACACAAATACCTGTACTTTCTACTTCTCACATGTTGAATACAAATACCTGTACTTTCTACTTCTTACATGTTGAACACAAATACCTGTACTTTCTACTTCTTACATGTTGAACCCAAATACCTGTACTTTCTACTTCTTACATGTTGAACACAAATACCTGTACTTTCTACTTCTCACATGTTGAATACAAATACCTGTACTTTCTACTTCTTACATGTTGAACCCAAATACCTGAACTTTCTACTTCTTACATGTTGAACACAAATACCTGTACTTTCTACTTCTTACATTTTGAACACAAATACCTGTACTTTCTACTTCTTACATGTTGAACCCAAATACCTGTACTTTCTACTTCTTACATGTTGAACACAAATACCTGTACTTTCTACTTCTTACATGTTGAACCCAAATACCTGTACTTTCTACTTCTTACATGTTGAACACAAATACCTGTACTTTCTACTTCTTACATGTTGAACACAAATACCTGTACTTTCTACTTCTTACATGTTGAACACAAATACCTGTACTTTCTACTTTCTCACATTTCCCAAACAGGCTGGTTCCTTTAGTTTGAATGTGTGTTTGGTGGCGTGATCATTATTATTTAGAGTCATTGCGTGCCTATTGATTTGAACACGATCCGTGTATCCATCATTTCCTGGTCTTCTCTAAAGAAGAGGGACCAATGAAAACGTTGTCATGTTGCCGTTGTTCAGCATGGAAACATTCATTAGCTAACAATGACATTATTGTTCTATTAATATAAAGGGAGGTCAGGTACTCTTTAAAACAGCTGCTAGTTATGGGTACTTTTTACTGAAGTACATTTCAAAGCCCTCTTTACTTTGACTTGAGTAAAGAAGTTTAGTCAGTACTTCTACTTTCACCAGAGTATTTTTAAACACGAGTATCTGTACTTCTACTCCATCTCTCCACCTACCCACATCCTGGCTCTTGGTCCCTCTCTTGGTCCGTGAGTCCAGGCTCAGACAGACGGACACGGACATGCAGGTCACCTCCTTCCCCCCCCGCAGGCAGTCCTTGTTAAACATGTTCACTTTCTCCGGTTCAAAGGTCAGCGTGGCCTGAATCCGCACCACGCCCCGAGACCTGAGGGGGAAACGTTGAGTGTTACAACAGCAAGAGTATAATGTAGATTAGGTCAAAAAGGGGAGGCTGACATTTTATATAAATAAGTATGCACACGTTATTAATAATTAAAAGAACAATAATACAATGTTTACATACAGTGTTTAGCCATAGGTTCATGTTGGGGAGTATGTTACCCTTAAAACCTTCCCCCTTGAGATAAACATGGCAAAAACATCTTGTTGTATTTAACGGACCGGTTATTCATCTGACAAAGCATGTCTTCTTTCACACTAGTGGGTAAGGTTGGTGTGTGTGTGTGTGTGTGTGTGTGTGTGTGTGTGGTGTGTGTGTGTGTGTGTGTGTGTGTGTGTGTGTGTGTGTGTGTGTGTGTGTGTGTGTGTGTGTGTGTGTGTGTGTGTGTGTGTGTGTGTGTGTGTGTGTGTGTGTGTGTGTCTCACCACACGATGACAGCAGCTCCCAGAGCTCCCACTGCCAGGTCCACCAGTCCGTCTCCGTTAGCGTCCAGAACTCCATGGAGGCTCTGCCCGAAGTACTGGAGACCGGAAGAGAGTCCGGCTGCAGAGACGCGCTGCGAAAGGGTCATTCATTTATCTATTTATCGAAATTCTGACTTTAGTCACAGAAGTCAGAGAAACGATCAGAGTTCTGAGAAAACATTTGGGAATTCTATAACTAGATTTCCGAATAATGTTCTTTTGGTCAGATGTAAAAACAAATTCACATCCTATTCCGTAGATTTTGGATTCTGAGAGAAACTTTTAACATCTGGAAAAACGAGAAACCACATGCTGGTCCTTATGATTGTTTAATCGTTAACAGATATTACCGTTTCCTGTCTGTACTGGTGTTGGACGGTTCTGTAGATGGACTTTATTGAAACGGGAAACACATGCAACTGGTTCTGATGATTTTTAAATATTTACCCAGAGATGGCAAAAGTACATCCTTTACTCAAGTAGAAGTACAGATACTCGTGTTTAAAAATACTCTGGTAAAAGTAGAAGTACTGACTAAACTTCTTTACTCAAGTAAAAGTAAAGAGGCTTTGAAATGTACTTCAGTAAAAAGTACCCATAACTAGCAGCTGTTTTAAAGAGTACCTGACCTCCCTTTATATTAATAGAACAATAATGTCATTGTTAGCTAATGAATGTTTCCATGCTGAACAACGGCAACATGACAACGTTTTCATTGGTCCCTCTTCTTTAGAGAAGACCAGGAAGTGATGGATACACGGATCGTGTTCAAATCAATAGGCACGCAATGACTCTAAATAATAATGATCACGCCACCAAACACACATTCAAACTAAAGGAACCAGCCTGTTTGGGAAATGTGAGAAGTAGAAAGTACAGGTATTTGGGTTCAACATGTAAGAAGTAGAAAGTACAGGTATTTGTGTTCAACATGTAAGAAGTAGAAAGTACAGGTATTTGAGTTCAACATGTAAGAAGTAGAAAGTACAGGTATTTGTGTTCAACATGTGAGAAGTAGAAAGTACAGGTATTTGTGTTCAACATGTAAGAAGTAGAAAGTACAGGTATTTGTGTTCAACATGTAAGAAGTAGAAAGTACAGGTATTTGGGTTCAAGTCGTCAGAAAAATAAGTAGTGGAGTAAAGTACTGATACCAGAAATATGTACTTAAGTACAGTAACAGAGTATTTGTACTCCACTACTTCCCACCTCTGTATTTACCAGAGATGAGCGTTTCCTGTCTGTACTGGTGTTGGACGGTTCTGTAGATGGACTTTATTGAAATGGGAAACACATGCTGGTCCTGATGATTGTCTAATATTTATATTATATTATCAGAGATGAGCGTTACCTGTCTGAAGCGGTGTTGGAGGGTCTTCTGGTGTCCGTAGAAGACGTACAGCGCCCCCTGGTGGTCGTCCTCCAGCGGCGCGCCCACCACCAGTTCCCTGAACCCGTCCCCGTTCATGTCGGGAATCTGAGCCAGCGCTGAGCCGAGGCGGGCGTTCTGAGAGCGGTCGGACACCTGCAGCGCCCCCTGCAGGACGAACGAGGTCTGCAGGGACAGGGGTCAATCTGTTCTGAATATCTGCTCTTGAATATGCTTCTGTAGTGTGTACTTGCGTGTATGCAGCTGAGCCTTTGTGTGTGTATGTGTGTGTGTGTGTGTGTGTGTGTGTGTGTGTGTGTGTGTGTGTGTGTGTGTGTGTGTGTGTGTGTGTGTGTGTGTGTGTGTGTGTGTGTGTGTGTGTACCTGTGGTGTGACAGTGTAGATGTAGACCCTCCCCGTCTCCCAGCCCTGGCTGTAGAACATCGGCGCTGCGACCACCAGGACGTCCGTCTGTCCGTCATCGTCTACGTCCATCGATATCAACACACTGCCGAAATATGAGCCGATCTGAAAAAGGAAAGAAAACTTCAGAAATAAATCAACATTAACATTACGTTAACACTTGTTAACCCCAAAGCCCCCGTCGGCGGGTCTTTTTTATTCACAAATTTTTTATTTTTTTTTTATTAATTTTTTTTTTTTTTTTTTTTTTTATTTGGATGGAATGAATACCTATGGTGATAATTCAATGTAATTCATCATTTTTATAGTCTGGTACCTGAAAAAGGTCAAATGGCACTGATGGAACCAGATGTACCCAAATGTGCCGAAAGCTTATTCCGCCTGGAACTGTTTTTTGGCTAATCCTCTCTAAAAAGGTCAGATTTAACTTGTTTTGCATCAATCTTGATACAGGGTACTTATTATATGTTGTAGTTTGGATTCCTAAGCTTTTAGTCTACCATCCCATCATTCAAGGGTAGTTTTCACTATAAGTAATGTTTTTTTCTTTAGGCGGAGGTAAGAATTTACCTTTTTTTACTATGTTCCATCTGAATTTACTCTGACTGAGAACATCTATATTGATTCTGACACTTCTACATCCAACTCACAGATGTAACCTTGCTTTGATAAAATAAATTATTCATATAACCCTTTTAGAAGTTAAGTTGTAGTCATTTGTTTTGGGCATGTCATTTTCGAGCCTGAAACCTGAAAAACAGGTTCGGGGCTTAACAGGGTAATGTATGTATACTGTTTATAAGAGTGACGTTCAGTCGTTGGAAACGTACCTAAAATGTTGAATGTTCTTATTTTAACAATGTGATCACATGACTCCTTCTGATGTTACAGATCTGCTGTAAGCTAACTAGCTAACGTAGCTCGGCTGTCACAAGGACCGATACAGGAGAACTGCCCACTGCAATAAATCACCTCTGGCTGGAAGAGGAGAACTCTCTGCTCCATAGCTTCTCTTGGAACAAAACCATGTTGTACATTTTACATTTATATAATCTGTTCAATATTTAATATTTAATATGAATATTCCTTCTGTCATATATTTATGTATATATATATTTGTATAAATTCAACATGTATATTTTGTACTTTCTTGATTATTTCTAGTCTTTGAATTGTTATTGTATCGTGCATTGCCTTGTCTTCTTATGCTGCTGTAACACAACAATTTCCACCTTATCTTATCTTATCTTATCTTAGCTAACCTAGTAATTTCAGATATACTGATGAACACTTACAGTTATGAGACGACTAACTCTGAGACAGAGACAGTTGCTTTATAATCCCCCCAAAATATTTTTTTGTCAACTTTTCTTTTCTCGCCAACAGTGTCCCTTGGTCTCCGTTGTATTTTGAGCTTCATGCAGCGCTTTGTATTTGCACCTGTCGGCCACCGTAGTTTGGCTCTTTCACTGTCAACACTAAACTTTTTTTCTGGACTCTTTGAAGTTCAATATTATCAAATATTTCACTTCATGAAATGTACAGAACTCTCAGGGAGAACACCCTCATTCTGGAGACAACCATGTGTCGCACATATGTGAATACAAAAATGTGTGTGTGTGTGTGTGTGTGTGTGTGTGTGTGTGTGTGTGTGTGTGTGTGTGTGTGTGTGTGTGTGTGTGTGTGTGTGTGTGTGTGTGTGTGTGTGTGTGAGACCTGCTCTCCCAGTAGCGCCTGTAGGATGGTCAGGTTTCCGGTGTTTTTCAGCGTGAACACGATGACCTTCCCGGTGTGGTTGAACCTCGGTGCTCCGGCCACGTAGAGCTGAGCGCCGCGAGAGGAAATGAGGGAACCAACCGAATAACCTGAGACCAGAACACGCACACAAAGACCAAGAACATTATTCATATGTTTCTTTCCCTTAGGTTTTCCAGTTACCCCATAATACTGAAGTACAACTAGTTGAAAAGTGCAAAGAAAAACAATTTCACGTTCTTTGTTTGGCTTTTCAATATTTTCTGGTACGCATATTTTATTTTTCGTATGTTTTTCGTATGTTTTCAAAAATGTGTCTCCCAAGTGTTTTCATAGTTAACTTGAATTTTGGATGTGCCTTGCTAGCCAATTTAGCCGGCTAGCTGTGGCGTTAGCTGGTGACATATTGTTTGCAAAGCTAATGGTTCTTTGGTCCTACCTCCTGCCAAGCTCTACCCTTTTGTCGAATAATTTATGCCCCAAAGAAACTCAATTTTGAAGTTGGAAATACCAAAGAAACTTCAAAACGGTCGTCTACAGACCAATGGATGACGTCATGTTGGCTTCATCAGTCAGTCTGTGGTTTTTGCAGCTGGACACACACATATATATATATCACTTTTTACAGACAGTTTATGGGAACTTCACAGAAGGTGCAGCAGAGGTTTGTTACCCAGATAGGCTCCATGGTTCTTCAGCTCTTCTGGAAACTCGTCCTTATAGGAGGACTTTGGTGGAACCACCTTCCCGTGTTTGGTTTCTTTCAGCACGGCACCGTTCCAGTCGTAGGCGCCAACCGCCCCGAGCAAAACGCCATCCTGAGGGAATACAGATCTGTTAATGAACTCAAAGAGAGACCTGTTCTTTCTGTATAAATAATCTGTCTGTGACTCAAAGTTTGGACCTAGTTTGGGAACGTCACTCTGGCGCTCGTTAAATCCAGAAATGAAAGTGCGTTGAGTCATGCTCTCTACGGGCCTCAGTAGATGACCCAATCTTTGGCGACTTTCTGCAGGATCTGACCCTGGATCTGCAGACTCACTGTGAAATATGACGTGTCGTCATGCTGCAGGAGGGAGAGGAGGATGGATCTCCTGCACAGTGACTCTTCCAACAATTCGTCTGTTTTCCACATCAGTCTGACTCTGAGTTCTTACCTTTTAATCCCTCGGAGCAGGAAACACATTGCATATTTGTCTGTGTGTGTGTGTGTGTGTGTGGTGTGTGTGTGTGTGTGTGTGTGTGGTGTGTGTGTGTGTGTGTGTGTGTGTGTGTGTGTGTGTGTGTGTGTGTGTGTGTGTTGGCAGCTTCACGTTCAGGAAAACCATCTGCTCTGTGTTACACATAGAAAGTTTCCACGACACCATTTAATCTCCCTGACGTTGGCGCTGAGACAAATATGACTTTCCCTGGACCAGAAGCAACAGAAGTATTTCTAGAAGCTTCTCATCCTGCAGCTTCAGACTTCTGCAAGACTCAAACTGAGAGAGAAAGTTTAGCGTTCAACTGTTTCTTTCTCCTGGAGTCAGATTCAATAAATACACGACTCGTCGCCTGCTGACTTTCATTGGATCACAGTTTGTTTCACTGAAGGAAACTCTGTTTATTTGACCAGCATCAAGTATAAACCTAAACTGGCCAATACTCTGTCCTATAGAAATACAGTTAAATCTTGATCTTGGGAATAAAAGATGATACAATTATCAACTACTAAAGAAAACTCTACCCAAAGAAGGAGTCCAATTTAGAAAGAACAGTGAGTTAGAAACATCAAGAGAATCTCTGAGATCTGAAACACAGATTTCAGACACCAAATCAAATCACACATGGAGGTACACCAACCTTTACATCGATCAATAGTAGAAATAAATTAAGATTAGCATGGTTATCACATCACCTTAAAAACACAGCAACTGTAAGTTAGTGATACCCTTACATAAGGACGTACATTTGACCATGATTTCACTCACTTTGACTAAATGTGAGGAGAAACCCGCCTGAGCCATCTGCAGACCGAACCGTCGACCCTGACTTCCTGCAGAACAAAAACAGACAACATCGTTCTGTAACTTTCACATTTTAATAATAATAATAATAACTTTACATTTAAGAGCTTTAAGAGCTTTACATTACATATCTTACATATATTAGACATGTAACAATGAATACTGAATGAATACCCACTGGAGCATATTAAAGGGGACCTATCATGCAAAATGCACTTGTGTACGTCTTTTCTACATGAATATGTGTCCCCGGTGTTCCAGGGAACTCACCAAGTGTCAGAAAACACAACCCTCTCTATTTTCCTCCATACCCAAATCTCTAAAAAAGGGGCTGCAACGGATCTGATAAAAACTGATCCAGATTTGAACACTGTCCTGACGTCAGGACGGTGGCGCTACGGCTATTGGGCCAACTCCACCAATCAGGAGGAGACAGCCACGGCCATTGCCGTTCGAAAGCGCTGGAGACGCTGTAGTACATATGCCAGGCCAGTAGGTGGTGCTGTTCTCACTGAATCTGCCCAGAGCTAGAAATTATCAAATTGAGCAAAATGAGGCATGGCTAAAATGCATGATCTGTTTGGTATTTTGAAAAAAAAAAGTATAAATATGCCTTATATAGGTATGGTCCTACACTATATTATTCAAATATAGCATGATAGGTCCATTTTAAGTTAAAGGTGGGGTAGGTCATTTTGGAGAAACCGGCTCGAGATCGCTAGAATTTGAAAATACACAACCAGAAAAAATCTGCCACTTCCTCACAGAGCCCCTCCTCCAACACACACGAACGCGCACATGACCAATGAGGGCACGAGATAAGTTTGTGCACAGATGGAAGGCTGACAGGCAGGTAGGCCATCCAGTCATTTTAGCCGGGCCGGCTCAGATGATTGGTCGTGCTTTTTACAGTACTACGGCTTCCACAGATGAATTTTCTTTATGTATTTATTGTCAAAGTATTTAATATATCCATTGCTCTCGGGATGTTAAGAGCATTCCATGGAATATAACAAAAAGTGTTTCTGAAATAAATTACATACCCCACTTTTAAGTTAATAAAACTCTTTAAATGGTCACACCAGTAGTGCCGATCCCACTGAGGATCAACAGCTCGTTGCAGTTCTAAGTTTCTGTTTTGGTATCTAACTAACTTCTGTACTTTCTGCAATATTCCAAAATCACATGGAGAAATCCCATTGGACCAGGGAGATGCTGCCTTCAGGGTGGGATACAAGCTGGTTTAGTATTTCAGAATCACATCCCTAACTAGAGGTGGGAAGTATTGGAGTACAAATACTTTGTTACTGTACTTGAGTACATTTTCTGGTATCAGTACTTTACTCCACTACTTATTTTTCTGACGACTTTTTACTTTTACTTCTTACATTTTGAACCCAAATACCTGTACTTTCTACTTCTTACATGTTGAACCCAAATACCTGTACTTTCTACTTCTTACATGTTGAACACAAATACCTGTACTTTCTACTTCTTACATGTTGAACACAAATACCTGTACTTTCTACTTCTTACATGTTGAACCCAAATACCTGTACTTTCTACTTCTTACTGTGAACACAAATACCTGTACTTTTCTACTTCTTACATGTTGAACCCAAATACCTGTACTTTCTACTTCTTACATTTTGAACACAAATACCTGTACTTTCTACTTCTTACATTTTGAACACTAATACCTGTACTTTCTACTTCTTACATTTTGAACACAAATACCTGTACTTTCTACTTCTTACATTTTGAACCCAAATACCTGTACTTTCTACTTCTTACATGTTGAACCCAAATACCTGTACTTTCTACTTCTTATATTTTGAACACTAATACCTGTACTTTCTACTTCTTACATGTTGAACACAAATACCTGTACTTTCTACTTCTTACACTTTGAACACAAATACCTGTACTTTCTACTTCTTACATGTTGAACACAAATACCTGTACTTTCTACTTCTTACATTTTGAACACTAATACCTGTACTTTCTACTTCTTACATTTTGAACACTAATACCCTGTACTTTCTACTTCTTACATGTTGAACACAATACCTGTACTTTTCTACTTCTTACACTTGAACACAAATACCTGTACTTTCTACTTCTTACAGTTTGAACACAAATACCTGTACTTTCTACTTCTTACATGTTTGAACACTAATACCTGTACTTTCTACTCTCTTACATGTTGAACCCAAATACCTGTACTTTCTACTTCTTACATGTTGAACACAAATACCTGTACTTTCTACTTCTTACATGTTGAACACAAATACCTGTACTTTCTACTTCTTACATGTTGAACCCAAATACCTGTACTTTCTACTTCTTACATGTTGAACACAAATACTGTACTTTCTACTTACATGTTGAACCCAAATCACCTGTACTTTCTACTTCTCACATTTCCCAAACAGGCTGGTTCCTTTAGTTTGAAGTGTGTTTGGTGGCGTGATCATTATTATTTAGAGTCATTGCGTGCCTATTGATTTGAACACGATCGTGTATCCATCATTTCCTGGTCTTCTCTAAAGAAGAGGGAGTATTTTTAAACATGAGTATCTGTAATTCTACTTGAGTAAAGGATGTGTGTACTTCCTGTCTGTATCAGCACATATTCACCATGCAGAGGATCGACTCACCTTCCAGAGAGAAGATCCTCTCTCCCAGCGCGTCCACGATATCCTTCAGCGAAGACTCGTCCGACACGTTGAAGAAGTGCTGCTCATCCGGGTCGCTCGCAATAAACTTTATTTCCTTCAGGAAGGCTTCAGGGTTGATCCCCCGGCGGTTGTAATAACCCAGAACCTGGAAGAGATGCAGAGGAAACCCTTTTTCAAACTAAAATATGAAACTTTCCAGCATTAAAGTGTCGGAAAATGTCTGAAGACTACAACTCCCATGATCCCACACTTCACAACCATTACGGCAAACTTTTTAATTACTGTTCAATGACGAGATTGGCAGCAGAATATAAAAAAGGGGCCTATGGTGCATAAGCGAGGAGAAAATGGGAGAAGAAAGAGGAATACATTCCAAGTTCTCAGGAACAGAAAGTTGATTGAGTAAAACAGGATTCTGATTTCAGACAGGAAGTCAGACAGGAGGTCGGACAGGAAGTCGGACATGAGGTCGGACAGGAAGTCGGACATGAGGTCGAACAGGAAGTCGGACATGAGGTCGGACAGGAAGTCGGACATGAGGTCGGACAGAAAGTCGGACATGAGGTCGGACAGGAAGTCGGACATGAGGTCGGACAGGAAGTCGGACATGAGGTCGGACAGAAAGTCGGACATGAGGTCGGACAGGAAGTCGGACATGAGGTCGGACAGGAAGTCGGACATGAGGTCGGACAGGAAGTCGGGACATGAGGTCGGACAGGAAGTCTGACATGAGGTCGGACAGGAAGTCGGAAATGAGGTCGGACAGGAAGTCGGACATGAGGTCGGACAGGAAGTCGGACATGAGGTCGGACAGGAAGTCGGACAGGAGGTCGGACAGGAAGTCGGACATGAGGTCGGACAGGAAGTCGGACATGAGGTCGGACAGGAAGTCGGACATGAGGTCGGACAGGAAGTGGGACATGAGGTCGGACAGGAAGTCGGACATGAGGTCGGACAGGAAGTCGGACATGAGGTCGGACAGGAAGTCGGACATGAGGTCGGACAGGAAGTCCGGACATGAGGTCGGACAGGAAGTCGGACAGGAGGTCGGACAGGAAGTCGGACAGGAGGTCGGACAGGAAGTCGGACAGGAGGTCGGACAGAAAGTCGGACATGAGGTCGGACAGGAAGTCGGACATGAGGTCGGACAGGAAGTCGGACATGAGGTCGGACAGGAAGTTGGACAGAAAGTCGTACAAAAGTCGAATATGAGGTCGGAAAGGAAGTTGGACAGAAAGTCAGAGAATAAGTCAGACAGAAAGTCGTGCAAAAGTCGAACAAGATTTCGTACAGCGATTCAGACAGGAAGTCCGTAGGGTATTTGGGTCTTGAAGGACTCACAGCGATGGCGTACATGGTGACGTTGTCTCTCTCACTGTCGGCGACCGCCTGCACCAGCTGCGGACTGTCATGAGATTCTCCGTCTGTGATCACGATCATCACCTTCTTCGCGCCGGGTCGACCGCCTCGCTTGAACCCTTCGGACCTGAAGACCAAGGAAGAGTTAAACTGCGTCAGAGATCCTGGTTGTGGTGTTAAGACCTCCTTTCGTGTTCGAGTCAAATCTGAGTACTACTTTCATCAATCATAAATACTGTGTCTTACATTTGATTGCCTCAAGGCCTTATGATATCCTCCACAGTAAACATGTGACATTGCTGATCACCACTTCATTGAATTTTGAGTTTTATTCAACTTTGTAACATCTATTGTGCTCCCAGTAAACAAACGACCACTATATGAAATGAATGGGTTTCCCTAGATTGTGTTTAAGCATCAGAGAGTACACACCCACAAATGTTGATTTGGGAATACATTTACAGTGTCTATTTCTTGTATATTCACTGCATATTCATCCAATAGTCTGAGACATTGTTTACAGCTTAAAAGGGTTCATGTAGGAGCAGTTAAAATAGAACAGTCAAAATGGACCGGAAACACAAAAGTAAGGGAGGAGAAACAACAAGGGGGGGTTTTAGAAACAAGAGACTTCTTTTGGTGCCGTACCGCCCCACGTTGATGCCAAGGGCCGTCCTGGTCTCCTCGCCCCCCCGCTGGTCGATGCCCCGGGCAGCCTGTACCACCTCCTCCACCGTCTGGTACTCCCCCAGACCGAACTCATGGACCACCTTGGAGCCGTACTGAACCACACCCACCTGCAGAGGAAGCACTCCACATGAACCAATGCACCTGAAGGTATCACAACACTATAGAGCGGTGCAGGGATGACGTATTTTTGTAGCCCGACCCTGAAGGAAGCTGCTGGTTCCCTCGACAAAAAGCGACGGGATTTCTCCATAGGATTTTGGAATATTGTAAAAAATAAGATCTGTGGAAAACGAACCTGTTTGATAAATGTTTTGTTCAGGATAATCTCCACATGTCTACCCTACTTTTATAATGTCAGAATCATAAATCTAATGTCCAGAAGCAAAATGCTAACGTTATGGTATAAAGGAACTACAGGCGAGTTCAGCAGCACAACTTCAACGTCACGCCAACTTCAGATCCATATTCAAACATACAGATTCTAAATGGAACGAGTTGAAGCGTTTGTTTGAACAGTTAGCAGGAGGCAGGGACTTGCTTTCAAGCAGAACAGGGCAAACTAACTTAGAGGAGTGTTTACGTGTTTGGCGTAATGACGTACAACGACCTCCACGACTTCTGTAGTCCTATCCAGCCACTTGGTAACAACCATCGTTTTTCAGACACATCAACTCTTCAGAAATCACCAGTGGGGTCACTGCTGATGGATTTAATGTCCTAGAACAAAACGTGATCCGTCTCTTACATGTGTCTCAACCACAGACCTTATTTACAGATAGTTTCCTAAATCCTATGGAGAGATCCCATTGGTTCAGCATTGATCCCACTGGACTTCTTTTAATTCAGCGATGAACCGACCTGCGTCTGACCTGGGCCGATGTAGAACTTCTGCAGGATGGTGATGAGGAAGTCCTGCACCTCGTACCACGGGTAGATGGAGTTAGAGCCGTCCAGAACGATCACAATGTCCATGAACGTCTCACACCCTGCAAGATAATTACCCAGAAAAATCTAATTTAATTAATCATAATTTAATTAAACACACTGTATGTGTTTACTGTATATTTTTCGACTTTTTAATGCTGTTTTAATTCTATTTTGACTTTGATTTTGAGATAAATGGAATGATGGATGTATGTATAAATGGATTTATGAATGGACGGATGATTCATAGATAGATGATGGATGGATAGATGTGTAACTAGATGAATGGATGGGTACAGATGGATACATGATGTAGATATTCAGATGGATGGACGGTTATATGTATAGATTGAATTATATTGGATGGGCCAATGTGAATGTCTCACTCTGCAAGACGAGGGCTGGATATACTTTATATTCAGAGATGGGAAGTAGTGGAGTACAAATACTTCGTTACTGTACTTAAGTACATTTTTCTGGTATCAGTACTTTACTCCACTATTTATTTTTCTGACGACTTTTTACTTTCTACTTCTTACATGTTGAACACAAATACCTGTACTTTCTACTTCTTACATGTTGATCACAAATACCTGTACTTTCTACTTCTTACATGTTGAACACTAATACCTGTACTTTCTACTTCTTACATTTTGAACTCAAATACCTGTACTTTCTACTTCTTACATGTTGAACACAAATACCTGTACTTTCTACTTCTTACATGTTGAACACAAATACCTGTACTTTCTACTTCTTACATGTTGAACACAAATACCTGTACTTTCTACTTCTTACATGTTGAACACAAATACCTGTACTTTCTACTTCTCACATTTCCCAAACAGGCTGGTTCCTTTAGTTTGAATGTGTGTT
>NW_022987744.1:155000-184874 GCF_902827165.1 Trematomus bernacchii
TTGAGTAAAAGGAGAAGTACTCAGATCTTGTACTCGAGTAAAAGGAGAAGTACTCAGATCTTGTACTCGAGTAAAAGGAGAAGTACTCAGATCTTGTACTCGAGTAAAAGGAGAAGTACTCAGATCTTGTACTTGAGTAAAAGTAGAAGTACTCAGATCTTGTAGTAAAAGTAGATGTACTCAGATCTTGTAGTAAAAGTAGAAGTACTCAGATCGTGTACTTGAGTAAAAGTAGAAGTACTCAGATCTTGTACTTGAGTAAAAGGAGAAGTACTCAGATCTTGTACTCGAGTAAAAGGAGAAGTACTCAGATCTTGTACTTGAGTAAAACTAGAAGTACTCAGATCTTGTAGTAAAAGTAGAAGTACTCAGATCGTGTACTTGAGTAAAAGTAGAAGTACTCAGATCTTGTACTTGAGTAAAAGGAGAAGTACTCAGATCTTGTACTCGAGTAAAAGGAGAAGTACTCAGATCTTGTACTCGAGTAAAAGGAGAAGTACTCAGATCTTGTACTCGAGTAAAAGGAGAAGTACTCAGATCTTGTACTTGAGTAAAAGTAGAAGTACTCAGATCTTTTAGTAAAAGTAGATGTACTCAGATCTTGTAGTAAAAGTAGAAGTACTCAGATCGTGTACTTGAGTAAAAGTAGAAGTACTCAGATCTTGTACTTGAGTAAAAGGAGAAGTACTCAGATCTTGTACTCGAGTAAAAGGAGAAGTACTCAGATCTTGTACTTGAGTAAAAGTAGAAGTACTCAGATCTTGTAGTAAAAGTAGAAGTACTCAGATCGTGTACTTGAGTAAAAGTAGAAGTACTCAGATCTTGTACTTGAGTAAAAGGAGAAGTACTCAGATCTGGTACTTGAGTCAAAGGAGAAGTACTCAGATCATGTACTTGAGTAAAAGGAGAAGTACTCAGATCTTGTACTTGAGTAAAAGGAGAAGTACTCAGATCTTGTATTTGAGTCAAAGGAGAAGTACTCAGATCTGGTACTTGAGTAAAAGTAGAAGTACTTAGATCTTGTACTTGAGTCAAGGTAGAAGTACTCAGATCTTGTACTTGAGTAAAAGTAGAAGTACTCAGATCTTGTACTTAGTAAAAGTAGAAGTACTCAGATCTTGTACTTGAGTAAAAGTAGAAGTACTTAGATATTGTACTTGAGTCAAAGTAGAAGTACTCAGATCTTGTACTTGAGTCAAAGGTAGAAGACTCAGATCTTGTACTTAGTAAAAAGAGAAGAACTCAGATTCTTGTACTTGAGTCAAGTAGAAGTACTCAGATCTTGGACTTGAGTAAAAGTAGAAGTACTCAGATCTTGTACTTAGTAAAAGTAGAAGTACTCAGATCTTGTACTTGAGTAAAAAGTAGAAGTACTTAGATATTGTACTGAGTCAAAGTAGAAGTACTCAGATCTTGTACTTAGTAAAAGTAGAAGTACTCAGATCTTGTACTTGAGTAAAAGTAGAAGTACTTAGATATTGTACTTGAGTCAAAGTAGAAGTACTCAGATCTTGTACTTAGTAAAAGGAGAAGTACTCAGATCTTGTACTCGAGTAAAAGGAGAAGTACTCAGATCTTGTACTCGAGTAAAAGGAGAAGTACTCAGATCTTGTACTTGAGTAAAAGTAGAAGTACTCAGATCTTGTAGTAAAAGTAGATGTACTCAATCTTGTAGTAAAAGTAGAAGTAACTCAGATCGTTACTTGAGTAAAAGTAGAAGTACTCAGATCTTGTACTTGAGTAAAAGGAGAAGTACTCAGATCTTGTACTCGAGTAAAAGGAGAAGTACTCAGATCTTGTACTCGAGTAAAAGGAGAAGTACTCAGATCTTGTACTCGAGTAAAAGGAGAAGTACTCAGATCTTGTACTTGAGTAAAAGTAGAAGTACTCAGATCTTGTAGTAAAAGTAGAAGTACTCAGATCGTGTACTTGAGTAAAAGTAGAAGTACTCAGATCTTGTACTTGAGTAAAAGGAGAAGTACTCAGATCTTGTACTCGAGTAAAAGGAGAAGTACTCAGATTCTTGTACTCGAGTAAAAGGAGAAGTACTCAGATCTTGTACTCGAGTAAAAGGAGAAGTACTCAGATCTTGTACTTGAGTAAAAGTAGAAGTACTCAGATCTTGTAGTAAAAGTAGATGTACTAAGATCTTGTAGTAAAAGTAGAAGTACTCAGATCGTGTATCTTGAGTAAAAGTAGAAGTACTCAGATCTTGTACTTGAGTAAAGGAGAAGTACTCAGATCTTGTACTCGGAGTAAAAGGAGAAGTACTCAGGATCTTGTACTTGAGTAAAACTAGAAGTACTCAGATCTTGTAGTAAAAGTAGAAGTTACTCAGATCGTGTACTTGAGTAAAAAGTAGAAGTACTCAGATCTTGTACTTGAGTAAAAGGAGAAGTACTCAGATCTTGTACTCGAGTAAAAGGAGAAGTACTCAGATCTTGTACTCGAGTAAAAGGAGAAGTACTCATATCTTGTACTCGAGTAAAAGGAGAAGTCTCAGATCTTGTACTGGAGTAAAGTAGAAGTACTCAGATCTTTAGTAAAGTAGATGTACTCAGATCTGTATAAAGTAGAAGTACTCAGATCGTGTACTGGATAAAAGTAGAAGTACTCAGATCGTGTACTTGAGTAAAAGGAGAAGTACTCAGATCTTGTAACTCGAGTAAAAGGAGAAGTACTCAGATCTTGTACTTGAGTAAAAGTAGAAGTACTCAGATCTTGTAGTAAAAGTAGAAGTACTTCAGATCGTGTACTGGAGTAGAAAGGTAGAAGTACTCAGATCGTAGGGTACTTGAGTAAAAGTGATAATACACTCGATGCTGGTACTGAGTCAAAGGAGAAGTACTCGATCAGTGTACTTGAGTAAAAGGAGAAGTACTCAGATCTTGTACTTGAGTAAAAGGGAGAAGTACTCAGATCTTGTATTTGAGTCAAAGGAGAAGTACTCAGATCTGGTACTTGAGTAAAAGTAGAAGTACTTAGATCTTGTACTTGAGTCAAGGTAGAAGTACTCAGATCTTGTACTTGAGTAAAAGTAGAAGTACTCAGATCTTGTACTTAGTAAAAGTAGAAGTACTCAGATCTTGTACTTGAGTAAAAGTAGAAGTACTTAGATATTGTACTTGAGTCAAAGTAGAAGTACTCAGATCTTGTACTTAGTAAAAGTAGAAGAACTCAGATCTTGTACTTGAGTCAAGTAGAAGAAGTACTCAGATCTTGTACTTGAGTAAAGTAGAAGTACTCAGATCTTGTACTTGAGTCAAAGTAGAAGTACTCAGATCTTGGACTTGAGTAAAAGTAGAAGTACTCAGATCTTGGACTTGAGTAAAAGTAGAAGTACTCAGATCTTGTACTTAGTAAAAGTAGAAGTACTCAGATCTTGTACTTGAGTAAAAGTAGAAGTACCAGAGTGTAGGAATACTCTGTTACAGTAAAAGTCCTGCATTCAAAATGTTCCTCAAGTGAAAGTAGAAAAGTATTCTCATCAAAATATAGTTAAAGTCGCGACAGTAAAAGTAGTCGTTGTGCAGATTGGTCCATTTCAGAATAATATATATGATATGTTTTATAATGATTGATCATGAAAGTGTTCTCAAAGCTGGTAAAGGTGCAGCGAGTTTGAATGACTTTGTATACTGCAGGGTAGCTTGTGGATTTACTCCAGGTGGAACTAAAGTCTGATTTAACACTTGATTATATTTCACATCATTCATCCACATCTGTGAAGTAACTAAAGGTATTAAATACATGTAGGAGTAGAAGTACACCATGTACCTCTGAACTGTAGTGGAGGAAAAGTACACCATGTACCTCTGAACTGTATTGGAGGAAAAGTACACCATGTACCTCTGAACTGTAGTGGAGTAGAAGTACACCATGTACCTCTGAACTGTAGTGGAGTAGAAGTACACAGTAGCATAAAATAGAAATACTCAAGTAAAGTACCTCAACATCGTACTTAAGTTCAGTACTTAAGGGATAAGGCTAAGATTAGATGAGACATAAGTAGGTGATATTTTAGATACTTTGTATAGTTTAGAAACTATATTAAAGTACTTTTATCGTGAGAAAATATAACCAGAGATAAGAGAAGAGTTGGGATTAAATGAAAGTCTGTGAGACAAAATGAGACGTTGACTGAGTTTAAATAAAGTGAATTCAAGTGAAATGAGAGAAGGATTTGGTCTCCAGATGACGAGAGCCAAGCAGACTCTGTCAGGTCCGGATTATGAAATCCTACTTTAAAGAGGACAATAAATACCGTTCGCAGATATCAGACACATGGTTGGAAAATCTGTCGTCCCAACATGAGTCTGACTTCTCCACCAACTTTCCTGGAAACAAGTGGAAGGTTTTCTCACTTTCCCAGGAAACTTCTGACAGACCACAGTAAATAAATCCTTTGGATCCACAGACGGACCAACAGGGTCCAATCTGTCTCTACCTGAGGCGTCCAAATACTGTCAGAAGCTGGAAACCCCTTTAAAGTCCTATAAATGATGTTTATAGTCATTCAATTTTAAGATCTATCGACTTATTTCAATATGACGTTCTCCAGTTCATTACACGGTCGTGAGTCTCTGCTTTTAAACAGAAGTTTAGCCAATCTGTCATCTTTAAATTTCCACTGAAACACAAAATATTTTAAATACATCGTTCAAAAGTTCCGCCAGCTACAGGAGACGCTCTCTTGCTGAGACAAAACAAACCAGTGGATCCAGTACAAACCTTCATTTCTCCCAATAGTAAAAAAAACAGTGACAAAAGTCAACAGATTAAGAAGATTTCGACAGACCAGTTCAAACTGGTTTCGAGAGAGAATGTGAGACCAGTAAAGACTGGTTTCAATAGACAAAGAAGGGCTGGTTTCTATCGATGGTGTTGGACCAGTACACGCCTGTTTCTATAGCTATAGACAGGCCAGTTCAGACTGGTTTCAATTGAGAATGTTAGACCAATACAAACTGGTTTCTATAGTTTCAGGCAGACCAGTATGGACTGGTTTCAAATAATGGTGTTGGACCAGTACAGACTGGTTCTATAGGGATTGTAAGACCAGACCAGGACAAACTGTTTTTTATAAGCGTAAGCAGAACTTTACAGACTTTTTTCCATAGACAAAGACCGATTGGTTTCCGACCGATTGTTAGACCAGCACAAACTGGTTTCTATAGATAATATAAGACCATCAGACCTCTTCCTTTGGAAGAAGCCAAACAAATACAGACTGGTTTCAAATGATGGTGTTAGATCAGTATAGACTGGTTATATAGGGATTGTAAGATCAGACCAGGTCAAACTGGTTTCTATAGACGTAAGCAGAACTTTACAGTCTGATTTCTATGGGTGTAGACACACTGGTTTCTATGGTTAATATAAGACCATATAGACTGGTTTCCATTGATGGTGTTGATCAGTACAGCCGGTTCTATAGGGATTGTAAGACCAGACCAGGACAAACTGGTTTCAATAGACGAAGACAGACTGGTTTCTATTGATGGTGTTGATCAGTACAGACTGGTTCTATAGGGATTGTAAAACCAGACCAGGACAAACTGGTTTCAATAGACGAAGACAGACTGGTTTCTATTGATGGTGTGAGACCAGTACAGACTGTTTTTTGGGTGGATGGATATTGAACTGGGTTCCTCACCACTGGCGCCCTCCGGCCTCGTGCTGCTGGACCGTGTATCCAAACTGGTTTTCTTTGGAGCCGGAGAAGACCTTGAAGTTCTTCGTGTCAAAGTTGAAGCAGAGCTGAAGATCTGAAACCCAGAAGAAGAAGAAGATCAGCACATCAATTTAAAACAATATTTATTTATTATTAAATCTATGATGGAATATGGAATGAGACGACTCCATAAAGCTCGCCAATAACTATTTTGAGGAAAGATGCAATGCAGTTTTTCAACAATTAGACAATGAAACGGCAATTGACATTTTATTTTCAAAAATCTGTTCTCAGAATTCTGAGAATAATTTTCTTTTTCCCCAAAAAACTCGGAACTTTGAGAAAAAATCAAATGTTGACTTTTTTTTCAAAGAATCTCAGAATCCTGAGAAAAAAATGTAGTACTTTTGGTCAGATGTGGCTTTTATCCTCTTCCATACATCTCATCAAGGGGTCATTCAATAATAATCAGATTTTAACTTCCCAAAGAGTCTCAGAGACGTTCTTGTTTAAATGCCTCAGTGTCTTTGAGCCAGGCACTAAAGTCATACAGCCTGTGACCCGGCCGTGACCCCTGACCTCTGCAGTATTTCCTCTCAGTGTCTCCAAACAGCTGTGGGATTTAACTCAACGATCGGAAAAAACTCTGCAACCCGTGCGGCTCAGAGCCAGCGGTGACGAATCTGTGATGAATGAACTTCTGAGGCCAAAAATAAGAGAGCAGTGACGTGTACGTTAAATAAACTCTCACTTTAAAGAGAGACTCTTTTTCCACAACTTCTTTTCACAACAGAGAAGTACGGTGGCTGACAGGGTCAAACACGACCCGAACCTCTTCCATCAGGAGAAACGCTGCACCAGGGGACACTAAAGAGTGACGCACACAGCTGGGAGACCAGGGGACACTAAAGAGTGACGCACACAGCTGGGAGACCAGGGGACACTAAAGAGTGACGCACACAGCTGGGAGAACAGGGGACACTAAAGAGTGACGCACACAGCTGGGAGACCAGGGGACACTAAAGAGTGACGCACACAGCTGGGAGAACAGGGGACACTAAAGAGTGACGCACACAGCTGGGAGGGTAGTCCACAGTTAAGCAGAATAAAGCAGGATTTGAGCTCCACGCCGCTGTTTGCTCTCTCTTCAGACTCAGGATCACAGCAGACATGTCGTCCCCACCGAAGGAGAAAATGGAGAAAGTGGAGACCAAAGGAGGACACCTCCCTGTAGTAAAGGCAGGAGGGATGAGGATAGTGCAGAAGCACCAGCCGGTTGCTGCTGCTGCTCCAGAGCCTGTGCCCAAAGCTGATGAGGAGGAGGATGAGGAGGAGTACGTCAGCAGCAGTCCACCAAAGGTTCCCGTGATTGTGTCTGGAGTGGTGACAAAGGGCGATAAGGACTTCACCCCCGCAGCCGCTCAGGTGGCTCATCAGAAGCCCCAGCCGTGCGTCTCCAAGCTGCCCGCCTCGCAGCACATCAACCAGCCCATCCACCAGCCCCGCAAGTGAGCTAGCACCACGACGGCTGTGCTAACTCCACCCACCGGCCTCCCCTGATGGAACACATACCATGAAGATGTTTCCCCACCAGGCACAGATCTCCTCTCAGTAACCACGGAAGTTGTTGTTTGTATTACATGTAAGAGGAATTTATCAGCAACAGAGCTTAATGCCAATACAGCCATTGTAGAAGTCCCACTCGATTCCTCCCCCCGCTGCTCTGTTAGTTCTGCACTTTTGTGTCCTCTCCTTAAGAGGGATGGTTGTCTTAAGGTGGTATACATGGAGGATGGGACTTCTACAATGGCTTTAGTTCAAGGATTAAACATAAATGAAGAAATCTGAGTCTGTGGGGGGACTCTCACTGCAGCGATGTGCCAACCGATACCGCATCTACCAGCCCATCACAGCAAGCTATCAACCAGGCCTACTAACCAACCAATCACCTGCAAGTGATGAGCCTACGCTCCCGCCTTATACCTAAAATCTCCACAGACCAAAAGAACCAATCCACAAATCACAACCAGTATTATATTATTAACACAAACCAAAAAGAGCAGAACTTCTATATTGCAAAACTCAGTGTGTTGTCATAATGTACGGCTACTGCATAGACCAGAGAGGTCAAATAGATAATTATATGACAACTATAACAAATTATTAGCACAGACACTGAGGTTAGCTGCACTAAGTCCATTTGACCATTTCAATAACTCTTATCTTTAGATAAAGGTAATCTCCCTGCAAAAACATTCCATAGAAATAAATATATATATATATATATATATCAGAAATCTATATCTGTCTTACAAAATATTGATACACACAGGCACACACCACCCTTTTCCTTAAGCACCCATCCCCTTACACTCAAGTGTCATTTGTTGCAACACTAATGTTCAGGTTTCGATGAAAGAGAGAAATTAATAGATGTCTTGCCAAGAAGGAATTGATTTCCTATGTTGAGTTTTATTTTTTGTTCTCTTGTTATTTTTCTTGAGTAAATTGTTCAAATTGTACAAATCTATGAGTGGAATGAGGTATTAGGTGTGGTTGAAATGGTAAATAAAGATATGGACTATCTTAAAAAAAAAAAAAAAAAAAAAAAAAAAAACACAGCTGGGAGACCAGGGGACACTAAAGAGTGACGCACACAGCTGGGAGACCAGGGGACACTAAAGAGTGACGCACACAGCTGGGAGACCAGGGGACACTGAAGAGTGACGCACACAGCTGGGAGACCAGGGGACACTAAAGAGTGACGCACACAGCTGGGAGACCAGGGGACACTAAAGAGTGACGCACACAGCAGGGAGACCAGGGGACACTAAAGAGTGACGCACACAGCTGGGAGACCAGGGGACACTAAAGAGTGACGCACACAGCTGGGAGACCAGGGGACACTAAAGAGTGATGCACACAGCTGGGAGACCAGGGGGCACTAAAGAGTGACGCACACAGCTGGGAGACCAGGGGACACTAAAGAGTGACGCACACAGCTGGGAGACCAGGGGACACTAAAGAGTGACGCACACAGCTGGGAGACCAGGGGGCACTAAAGAGTGACGCACACAGCAGGCAGACCAGGGGACACTCAAGAGTGACGCACACAGCAGGCAGACCAGGGGACACTAAAGAGTGACGCACACAGCTGGGAGACCAGGGGACACTAAAGAGTGACGCACACAGCTGGGAGACCAGGGGACACTAAAGAGTGACGCACACAGCTGGGAGACCAGGGGACACTAAAGAGTGACGCACACAGCTGGGAGACCAGAGGACACTAAAGAGTGACGCACACAGCTGGGAGACCAGGGGACACTAAAGAGTGACGCACACAGCTGGGAGACCAGAGGACACTAAAGAGTGACACACACAGCTGGGAGACCAGGGGACACTAAAGAGTGACGCACACAGCCGGGAGACCAGGGGACACTAAAGAGTGACGCACACAGCCGGGAGACCAGGGGGCACTAAAGAGTGACGCACACAGCAGGCAGACCAGGGGACACTAAAGAGTGACGCACACAGCAGGCAGACCAGGGGACACTAAAGAGTGACGCACACAGCTGGGAGACCAGGGGACACTAAAGAGTGACGCACACAGCTGGGAGACCAGGGGACACTAAAGAGTGACGCACACAGCTGGGAGACCAGAGGACACTAAAGAGTGACGCACACAGCTGGGAGACCAGGGGACACTAAAGAGTGACGCACACAACTGGGAGACCAGGGGACACTAAAGAGTGACGCACACAACTGGGAGACCAGGGGACACTAAAGAGTGACGCACACAGCTGGGAGACCAGGGGACACTAAAGAGTGACGCACACAGCTGGGAGACCAGGGGACACTAAAGAGTGACGCACACAGCCGGGAGACCAGGGGACACTAAAGAGTGACGCACACAGCTGGGAGACCAGGGGACACTAAAGAGTGACGTTCAGGATTACAAAGCAACTGTCTCTGTTGTTGGAAACTTAACTAAAATGGTCTTATTTGAACAATGTGATCACATGGTTCCTTCTGATGTTACTGCAGATCTGCTGTAAGCTAGCTAGCTAACGTAGCTAACCTAGTCATTTCAGATATACTGTAAATGAGACTCAATATATTGTAAGATTCCTGTGCTATGCTGCATACAACACGTGTCTATTTTAGGTTTTAAAAGCTGCAGTCAACAGTTCTAGGGCTTTTATTGTTTTGCTTTTACCCACTTGGTCATTAAAGCACTGATGGTCATTTATCAGAAAAATCATTTGTTCAATATTTTGTCAAGGCACCAAAAGTCACCCCAACCCAAAAGAATATCAAGATATTGTATTTAGTTCATAATGTATTAATAATGATGTCCCTTTCCATGGCCTGGCGTCTGCAGAGTAACTGAAAACAGATTCGGCAGCAATGAGGATATTCTTGTTAAAAGGGAAAGAAAAGTCTGTGATGTTTTTGGAAAAAACTCCAAATCATTTGCAGAATTTGGAAATAATACGTTTAAAGATGGAAGTAATTTAGTGCTCGATGTCAGCAGCGTCTGTGTGACTTCCTGCAGACGGAGGACAAAACGTTTCCTGTATCAGCTCTGAGGTTTTATATCAGTATGTAGTGTCTCTACTTTAAAGAGTCCTCTCCTGCTGATGTTCAGGTGTATATCAGTATGTAGTGTCTCTACTTTAAAGAGTCCTCTCCTGCTGATGTTCAGGTGTATATCAGTATGTAGTGTCTCTACTTTAAAGAGTCCGCTCCTGCTGATGTTCAGGTGTATATCAGTATGTAGTGTCTCTACTTTAAAGAGTCCTCTCCTGCTGATGTTCATATCAGTATGTAGTGTCTCTACTTTAAAGAGTCCTCTCCTGCTGATGTTCAGGTGTATATCAGTATGTAGTGTCTCTACTTTAAAGAGTCCTCTCCTGCTGATGTTCAAGTGTATATCAGTATGTAGTGTCTCTACTTTAAAGAGTCCTCTCCTGCTGATGTTCAGGTGTATATCAGTATGTAGTGTCTCTACTTTAAAGAGTCCTCTCCTGCTGATGTTCAGGTGTATATCAGTATGTAGTGTCTCTACTTTAAAGAGTCCTCTCCTGCTGATGTTCAGGTGTATATCAGTATGTAGTGTCTCTACTTTAAAGAGTCCGCTCCTGCTGATGTTCAGGTGTATATCAGTATGTAGTGTCTCTACTTTAAAGAGTCCTCTCCTGCTGATGTTCATATCAGTATGTAGTGTCTCTACTTTAAAGAGTCCTCTCCTGCTGATGTTCAGGTGTATATCAGTATGTAGTGTCTCTACTTTAAAGAGTCCTCTCCTGCTGATGTTCAAGTGTATATCAGTATGTAGTGTCTCTACTTTAAAGAGTCCTCTCCTGCTGATGTTCAGGTGTATATCAGTATGTAGTGTCTCTACTTTAAAGAGTCCTCTCCTGCTGATGTTCAGGTGTATATCAGTATGTAGTGTCTCTACTTTAAAGAGTCCTCTCCTGCTGATGTTCAGGTGTATATCAGTATGTAGTGTCTCTACTTTAAAGAGTCCTCTCCTGCTGGTGTTCAGGTGTATATCAGTATGTAGTGTCTCTACTTTAAAGAGTCCTCTCCTGCTGATGTTCAGGTGTATATCAGTATGTAGTGTCTCTACTTTAAAGAGTCCTCTCCTGCTGATGTTCAGGTGTATATCAGTATGTAGAGTCTCTACTTTAAAGAGTCCTCTCCTGCTGATGTTCAGGTGCATATCAGTATGTAGTGTCTCTACTTTAAAGAGTCCTCTCCTGCTGATGTTCAGGTGTATATCAGTATGTAGTGTCTCTACTTTAAAGAGTCCTCTCCTGCTGATGTTCAGGTGTATATCAGTATGTAGTGTCTCTACTTTAAAGAGTCCTCTCCTGCTGATGTTCAGGTGTATATCAGTATGTAGTGTCTCTACTTTAAAGAGTCCTCTCCTGCTGATGTTCAGCTGTATATCAGTATGTAGTGTCTCTACTTTAAAGAGTCCTCTCCTGCTGATGTTCAGGTGTATATCAGTATGTAGTGTCTCTACTTTAAAGAGTCCTCTCCTGCTGATGTTCAGGTGTATATCAGTATGTAGTGTCTCTACTTTAAAGAGTCCTCTCCTGCTGATGTTCAGGTCTATATCAGTATGCAGTGTCTCTACTTTAAAGACTTCTCTCCTGCTGATGTTCAGGTGTATATCAGTATGTAGTGTCTCTACTTTAAAGAGTCCTCTCCTGCTGATGTTCAGGTGTATATCAGTATGTAGTGTCTCTACTTTAAAGAGTCCTCTCCTGCTGATGTTCAGGTGTATATCAGTATGTAGTCTCTCTACTTTAAAGAGTCCTCTCCTGCTGATGTTCATATCAGTATGTAGTGTCTCTACTTTAAAGAGTCCTCTCCTGCTGATGTTCAGGTGTATATCAGTATGTAGTGTCTCTACTTTAAAGAGTCCTCTGCTGCTGATGTTCAGGTGTATATCAGTATGTAGTGTCTCTACTTTAAAGAGTCCTCTCCTGCTGATGTTCAGGTGTATATCAGTATGTAGTGTCTCTACTTTAAAGAGTCCTCTCCTGCTGATGTTCAGGTGTATATCAGTATGTAGTGTCTCTACTTTAAAGAGTCCTCTCCTGCTGATGTTCAGGTGTATATCAGTATGTAGTGTCTCTACTTTAAAGAGTCCTCTCCTGCTGATGTTCAGGTGTATATCAGTATGTAGTGTCTCTACTTTAAAGAGTCCTCTCCTGCTGATGTTCAGGTGTATATCAGTATGTAGTGTCTCTACTTTAAAGAGTCCTCTCCTGCTGATGTTCAGGTGTATATCAGTATGTATGTCTCTACTTTAAAGAGTCCTCTCCTGCTGATGTTCAGGTGTATATCAGTATGTAGTGTCTCTACTTTAAAGAGTCCTCTCCTGCTGATGTTCAGGTGTATATCAGTATGTAGTGTCTCTACTTTAAAGAGTCCTCTCCTGCTGATGTTCAGGTGTATATCAGTATGTAGTGTCTCTACTTTAAAGAGTCCTCTCCTGCTGATGTTCAGGTGTATATCAGTATGTATGTCTCTACTTTAAAGAGTCCTCTCCTGCTGATGTTCAGGTGTATATCAGTATGTAGTGTCTCTACTTTAAAGAGTCCTCTCCTGCTGATGTTCAGGTGTATATCAATATGTAGTGTCTCTACTTTAAAGAGTCCTCTCCTGCTGATGTTCAGGTGTATATCAGTATGTAGTGTCTCTACTTTAAAGAGTCCTCTCCTGCTGATGTTCAGGTGTATATCAGTATGTAGTGTCTCTACTTTAAAGAGTCCTCTCCTGCTGATGTTCAGGTGTATATCAGTATGTAGTGTCTCTACTTTAAAGAGTCCTCTCCTGCTGATGTTCAGGTGTATATCAGTATGTATGTCTCTACTTTAAAGAGTCCTCTCCTGCTGATGTTCAGGTGTTTATCAGTATGTATGTCTCTACTTTAAAGAGTCCTCTCCTGTTTTTGGAGTAAAGTTTGTTGTGAAAGATTCTTCTTCCATAACGTGTGTCAGAGATTGTTTTGATGATCATCATCCAGCGTACATTCAGTCTTTTTATTATTTTCTTAAGTTATATAAAACTATTTCATGTCCCTGAGTGTTCTTCAGAGAACAACCCACTGTTCGGTCTGAGGTTTCTGTGAAGCTTTGCTGCCAGAAATAATATCATCTCAGTCCTGGGTTTGTTTTGAGTCGTGAAGAGACACATGGGGGGAGTTTAAGAAAAGTAATCCACACTAAAGTTTCCATTTTCAGTTTAAGTAAAAATGCCGTTAAATTAACATTATTAAACTTCAATTCTAATTGTATTTGTTATGATACATTCATTCATTCATTTAATTACAAATATTTCAATTCTTTAAGTATAATTATTATGATTTTTTTATATATTTCACCTCTTTTTACTGACTTAAATCTTTTAGCCAGCATCAGTCAATTATAACTAAATCTATAAAATACAAATATTCAGTAACTTTTACATTTTAAGCCTTTAAATGCCAATTTGTTCACATTGTGCGTTTTTATGAAAACATATATTTCATAATGTTTTGTTATTGTAATGTAATTCT
Organism: Trematomus bernacchii; assembly: GCF_902827165.1. Classification (NCBI taxonomy): domain Eukaryota; kingdom Metazoa; phylum Chordata; class Actinopteri; order Perciformes; family Nototheniidae; genus Trematomus; species Trematomus bernacchii. The sequence goes on from NW_022987744.1 coordinate 168,749, forward strand.
ATGTTTTGGATTTGTAAATTATTTATTATTATTTATTATTTATAACTGCTATAAAAATATTATATTTGAATTTAGTTTTTTATACCAACTTCAGTTCTGATCACCAAATATTAATTTATTTTCAGAATTATTAATTAAATGTGACCATTAACTGCCAGCAACGTTTCATAATGTAAATAATAATAATAACCAGGTTTTGCCTAAAATGCAAGTGATGCCAGAAAACAATATTTCTGTTCCTCAAAAACGGTATAATTCCTCCAGAAATCTGAGAATCAAACAGAGCGTCAGACGGGAGGGACAGCTTTGTTTCTACAGAGCTCTGACGTCACGTTGTTGTTTACGTCACGTTGTTGTTTACGTCACGTTGTTGTTTACGTCAGGAGACATCTTGGCCCTTTCTCATTTCACTAATTCCCCTCCTCGACTCCTATCCTCGACTCCTATCCTCGAGACTTAGTCCCGCCCACAGGAGATGCAAGCGGAGGAGCCGAGGAGGGGAACCGAGGAGAGAGGAACCGAGGAGAGAGGAGGGGAACCGAGGAGAGAGGAGGGGAGCCGAGGAGAGAGGAGGGGAAGCAGCAGGCGGTTAGAGAAATGAGAACTCCTCTCCTCTGAGCGGTCATTTTAAAGAGACGTCCATTAATGATGACAGGAGGCAGAGCAGCCCTCTGTCTGATGGGCAGATGTGTTCATGACCACTTATATATTTACTTTGATTCATTCACAGTGCGGTATAATGAGACAATAACAGGCTACACACACACACACACACACATATGTATATATTTATATAAATATATACAATTTCAGAATCAAACAGTTACAGAGCACTCTCATAATAACGTAACACTATCAGAGACTGGATATATCGGAGGACCGAGGAGTCGAGGAGTCGAGGAGTCGAGGAGTCGAGGAGTCGAGGAGGGGGGAATTGATGAAATGAGAAAGGGCCCTTGTTTACGGGCGTCATGTCCTCGTTGATATATCTTATAAACAATATCAGAGTCACGGTACTCATACTATATCTTTCTAGAAACACCACCCCTGTTTATATGAAATGTCAATGATTATTAAAAACATGGATTTTGATGCACTTTTGAAAAAACAGACAACATGTCTTTGTCTCAAAAGTGAGAGAATGTCTCAATCTGGTGGAAAATATAAAAATAAATCAATGTTGGAGCCAAGGCTCTAGATCAGTGCTTCTCTGCTGCGGCTTTCACACCAGCGCTTTTCCCTTTCTAGCTCCTAGCGAGAGCTTTTCTGGTTCAGCTCCGGTTTCCCTTTTCAGCTCCCGCTCTGTTCACACCGCCCAGCTGCCGCTGCTGCGTCATGACGTCACCGTTTACATCGCTGATTTTCTCCCACAACAACAACGGGCCGGGGACTGCGTCGGGTCGATGATCGTGTTGCTTTTAATCATACGAAGCCAGATTAATTAAATAACGACTTCTCCAACCTTATACTTTTCTCCAGAGTGCCGTGGTTCATTGTTTATTAATGTGTTTCATTTACCGACCGCTGCAGTGCTGGCTGCTCTTCCACGGGAGTTTATTCTCCCGTTAGCTCCGGGTTAGCTCACACGGCTCTAAAGTATTCACTGTCTGACTGTCACACAAGCAGCTGATACATATCCCCAGTTCCCCTTAAGTGGGGAGGTGGGTTTAGTTTCCTGCACGCCTCGACGTAAGAGAGACGTAAGCGACGCCGCCTCTTAGCTCCGGAGTCTTGCTTCTAGACCGACAATTTTTTGGAGCTGGAAGTGAACCGGATTCCGGAGCTAAGAGGCGGCGCCGCTGCGGTGTGAACAGGAAAAAACTGTACTTTTCAGCCTCTAGCTCCGAGCCGGCGCTGAAAACGCGTTGGTGTGAAAGGGGCAAAAGAGTGGTCCGCGGACCACTGGTGGTCCGTGAGCGCCCCCTAGTGGTCCGTGAGTATATTGGTAAAATTTCACATTTTAAATAAATAAATACATTTAAGTCTCCCGCACTCTCGCGGGAATATCTCCGCAATGGAGCGTGCTTAAGTTTCACTTTTGATTGCATGATACAGCCCAGCGCAACACCTACGTCACACATGTTGCCACTTCTTTACCATTTTCAGGCGATTTGTAATCTGTTCTAGAAAAACGATGTGTTTTGGGATATTTGTGGAGTTAGGTGGTCCGTGAGTGTTTTTTTATCCTTGGTATGAAAAAGTTTGAGAAACACTGCTCTAGATGTACAGCTGATATAATAGGAATAGATAATAGCTTTCAATGGGGATACACACTTTATTACTACACACTGATTCCAGAGGCTGTTGTTAAATGTTATATCCTTGCCAAAAGGAAAGCAAATATTTACAAAAACAGCTCAAATAATATAATGTTTGGGGATTCAGAGCCTGGAGGGACACATGTGTTTGAGAGGTGACTAACCCCGTCCGTGTGGGACCTCCGGGTGTTGAAATCAAACTAACCAGTCACCACATAACAGAACAGGAGCCATGTTTTCCTCCTGAGCCTCCTTCATCTTTCTAACCACAACAACAACACGGTGACTGATGTGTTTCTGCTCCAGTTTAACGATCCGCCTAACAGCCACAAAATGTACATTTCCTGGAGAAGAGACTGCTCCAGGGAAACATCCCCAACCTGCAGCCATCACATGAAAAAGATCATAATGCTTCAGCTTCAGTGAAGCATAATTCAATCAGAGCGAAACAGGAAGTCATCTCTGGTTTCTTCCGCTGGGATTTGGGAGCTCTTGTTTGTGAATTTTCCAGTTTTTGCTCTAAATATCTGGACGGTAGTGGGCTGCTCGTCAAACACCAGATATATTACAAAAGCTCTTCCACTGTGTCATTCCTCTCACTGTGGAACCGTTAAATGAGATGTAGGCGCAGAGGATGGCGTATTATAACGTTCTCAACATTCAGCGTCAAAATGCAAAAAACAAGTCCTCCTGATTTGTTCTGATTGTTCTGATGTTTAAAGTTTGATTTGAATCTTAACATATATATTAATATATAGTATAATATTTTGACTAATGTCATTTATCATTTATTCTCAACATTCAGATGTACACGCTATGTAGCATTTTTATTCTCGACATCCTTCTTGACAAGTTTGACTTCTTTCGACATATTTATTTGAATACCATCATCAACTCTATTCTCAACATCAACTCTATTCTCATCATTGACTTTATTTTTGACATGGACTTTATTTTTAACATTGACTTTATTTTCGACATTGACTTTATTTTTAACATTGACTTTATTTTTAACATTGACTTTATTTTTGACATGGACTTTATTTTCGACATTGACTTTATTTTTAACATTGACTTTATTTTTAACATTGACTTTATTTTTAACATGGACTTTATTTTCGACATTGACTTTATTTTTAACATTGACTTTATTTTTAACATTGACTTTATTCTCGACATTGATTTTATTTTTAACATTGACTTTATTTTTAACATTGACTTTATTTTTAACATTGACTTTATTCTCGACATTGACTTTATTTTCGACATTGACTTTATTTTTTGACATTGACTTTATTCTCGACATTGACTTTATTTTTAACATTGACTTTATTTTCGACATTGACTTTATTTTTGACATGGACTTTATTTTCGACATTGACTTTATTTTCGACATTGACTTTATTCTCGACATTGACTTTATTCTCGACATTGACTTTATTTTCGACATGGACTTTATTAATTGAAAAAAATGTCCAAATTGGGATTAAGTACTTCTTATCTTATTCTCGACATTGATTTTATTTTTTAACATTGACTTTATTCTCAACATTGACTTTATTCTCAACATTGACTTTATTCTCGACATTGATTTTATTTTTAACATTGACTTTATTTTTAACATTGACTTTATTTTTAACATTGACTTTATTCTCGACATTGACTTTATTTTCGACATTGACTTTATTTTTTGACATTGACTTTATTTTTGACATTGACTTTATTTTTTGACATTGACTTTATTCTCGACATTGACTTTATTTTCGACATTGACTTTATTTTCGACATTGACTTTATTTTTAACATTGACTTTATTTTCGACATTGACTTTATTTTTGACATTGACTTTATTTTCGACATTGACTTTATTTTCGACATTGACTTTATTTTTAACATTGACTTTATTTTCGACATTGACTTTATTTTTAACATTGACTTTATTTTCGACATTGACTTTATTTTCGACATTGACTTTATTTTTAACATTGACTTTATTCTCGACATTGACTTTATTCTCGACATTGACTTTATTTTCGACATGGACTTTATTAATTGAAAAAATGTCCAAATTGGGATTAAGTACTTCTCATCTTATTCTCGACATTGACTTTATTTTCGACATTGACTTTATTTTCGACATTGATTTTATTTGCGACATAGCCATTATTCATTAGGATTGAAATGAAGCTCAGCGCAAGTTCTTTCAGGAAGACTGGGTATATATTCATTCACTCCACAGCTGCTGATAATCAGCTCATCACAGGCTTTCTCTTTAACCTATTACATTTCACCTCATTCTCCAGCAGCCAATCAGTGTGCTGCAGCCAAACTTTAAAATGGTTCTCCTTTCTCCTGCAGTCAGCTGTGATTTCAGGTCTTCATGCTGCCGCCCGCCTCCTCCCCATCCGCCTCCTCCCCATCCACCTCCTCCCCATCCACCTCCTCCCCCCCCACCTCCTTTCATCACATCCAGTGCCAGGAGAGCTAATCCAAAGACCTCATCACACCTCCTCTTCATCCCATCTCCTCATCAAATCCAGATCTTCATCATCATCACCAGTGTCTAGACCCCGGGGGGTTCCCTATATGCTCACGGCTGCATTTCCCCTTTAGATATACCATTTCAGGATCGGGGTCTAATCGCCAAAGACTTAACATTTATCACATGGCATGGGTCAATAAATGTTCTTTAAACAAAATGAAGTCTCTCCTGATTGAACTGTGTTCCCGACATTGATTTGAATCCATTGACATTATTCTCTAGATTTTTACTTTATTCTCGACATTGAGTTTATTTTATTGATTTCACTCTTTTTATTTTTTTATACATTTTTTTTATTTTTATTGACTTTCTTCCTGACCTTTTTCATTTTTTTTGTCAACATTTACACTTTTAACATAAAAAGTTCCTCTGCGTTTTTCCCTTCACTTTTTTTTGTTCATTTCAGGTGTTATTATTGACATTGACTTCTTACTTGACATTTATTCTCTCTTATCACTATTGACTTTTTTTTTACATTGAAATTATTTTTAAAATGTTTTAAGACGCGAAACATAATTTATAATTTCACATTTTAGTGCAAAAATATATTTTAATAATAAAAAACCCTCTCACCTGGCAGGAGCAGCAGAAGGAGAAAGTGCTGATAATCCATGAGTGTGTTTGAAAGAAAATAGTGTGTGTGTGAGAGAGTGTGTGTGAGAGAGAGTGTGTGAGTGTGTGAGAGAGAGGTTTGATTCTGTACTCTGCTGATGTGTGAAGGAGAGAGAGTCGGAGAAAGAGGAGGAGCAAAGTGAACACACCTCCTCACACACACACACACACACACACACACACACACACACACACCTCACACACACACACACACACACACACACACACACACACACACACACACACACACACACACACACACACACACACACACACACACACATCTCTCTGTCTTTAACTTTCCCAACAGAAGCTTTAAGGTCTACATTTTTTGCACAAACAGGAAATGCCTCAATCAGTGACTGAAAACCCTGGAGAGAAATAACTGATATACACCTGAACATCAGCAGGAGAGGACTCTTTAAAGTAGAGACTCTACATACTGATATACACCTGAACATCAGCAGGAGAGGACTCTTTAAAGTAGAGACACTACATACTGATATACACCTGAACATCAGCAGGAGAGGACTCTTTAAAGTAGAGACACTACATACTGATATACACCTGAACATCAGCAGGAGAGGACTCTTTAAAGTAGAGACACTACATACTGATATACACCTGAACATCAGCAGGAGAGGACTCTTTAAAGTAGAGACACTACATACTGATATACACCTGAACATCAGCAGGAGAGGACTCTTTAAAGTAGAGACACTACATACTGATATACACCTGAACATCAGCAGGAGAGGACTCTTTAAAGTAGAGACACTACATACTGATATACACCTGAACATCAGGAGGAGAGGACTCTTTAAAGTAGAGACACTACATACTGATATACACCTGAACATCAGCAGGAGAGGACTCTTTAAAGTAGAGACACTACATACTGATATACACCTGAACATCAGCAGGAGAGGACTCTTTAAAGTAGAGACACTACATACTGATATACACCTGAACATCAGCAGGAGAGGACTCTTTAAAGTAGAGACACTACATACTGATATACACCTGAACATCAGCAGGAGAGGACTCTTTAAAGTAGAGACACTACATACTGATATACACCTGAACATCAGCAGGAGAGGACTCTTTAAAGTAGAGACACTACATACTGATATACACCTGAACATCAGGAGGAGAGGACTCTTTAAAGTAGAGACACTACATACTGATATACACCTGAACATCAGCAGGAGAGGACTCTTTAAAGTAGAGACACTACATACTGATATACACCTGAACATCAGCAAGGAGAGGACTCTTTAAAGTAGAGACACTACATACTGATATACACCTGAACATCAGCAGGAGAGGGACTCTTTAAAGTAGAGACACTACATACTGATATACACCTGAACATCAGCAGGAGAGGACTCTTTAAGTAGAGACACTACATACTGATATACACCTGAACATCAGCAGGAGAGGACTCTTAAGTAGAGACACTACATACTAATATACACCTGAACATCAGCAGGAGAGGACTCTTTAAAGTAGAGACACTACATACTGATATACACCTGAACATCAGCAGGAGAGGACTCTTTAAAGTAGATACACTACATACTGATAAACACCTGAACATCAGGAGGAGAGGACTCTTTAAAGTAGAGACACTACATATTGATATACACCTGAACATCAGCAGGAGAGGACTCTTTAAAGTAGAGACACTACATACTGATATACACCTGAACATCAGCAGGAGAGGACTCTTTAAAGTAGAGACACTACATACTGATACACACCTGAACATCAGCAGGAGAGGACTCTTTAAAGTAGAGACACTACATACTGATATACACCTGAACATCAGGAGGAGAGGACTCTTTAAAGTAGAGACACTACATACTGATATACACCTGAACATCAGCAGGAGAGGACTCTTTAAAGTAGAGACACTAGATACTGATATACACCTGAACATCAGCAGGAGAGGACTCTTTAAAGTAGATACACTACATACTGATATACACCTGAACATCAGCAGGAGAGGACTCTTTAAAGTAGAGACACTAGATACTGATATACACCTGAATATCAGCAGGAGAGGACTCTTTAAAGTAGAGACACTAGATACTGATATACACCTGAACATCAGCAGGAGAGGACTCTTTAAAGTAGAGACACTAGATACTGATATACACCTGAACATCAGCAGGAGAGGGACTCTTTAAAGTAGAGACACTACATACTGATATACACCTGAACATCAGCAGGAGAGGACTCTTTAAAGTAGAGACACTAGATACTGATATACACCTGAACATCAGCAGGAGAGGACTCTTTAAAGTAGAGACACTAGATACTGATATACACCTGAACATCAGCAGGAGAGGACTCTTTAAAGTAGATACACTACATACTGATATACACCTGAACATCAGGAGGAGAGGACTCTTTAAAGTAGAGACACTAGATACTGATATACACCTGAACATCAGCAGGAGAGGACTCTTTAAAGTAGAGACACTAGATACTGATATACACCTGACCATCAGCAGGAGAGGACTCTTTAAAGTAGAGACACTACATACTGATATACACCTGAACATCAGCAGGAGAGGACTCTTTAAAGTAGAGACACTAGATACTGATATACACCTGAACATCAGCAGGAGAGGACTCTTTAAAGTAGAGACACTAGATACTGATATACACCTGAACATCAGCAGGAGAGGACTCTTTAAAGTAGATACACTACATACTGATATACACCTGAACATCAGGCAGGAGAGGACTCTTTAAAGTAGAGACACTACATACTGATATACACCTGAACATCAGCAGGAGAGGACTCTTTAAAGTAGAGACACTACATACTGATATACACCTGAACATCAGCAGGAGAGGACTCTTTAAAGTAGAGACACTACATACTGATATACACTGAACATCAGCAGGAGAGGACTCTTTAAAGTAGATACACTACATACTGATATAACACCTGAACATCAGGAGGAGAGGACTCTTTAAAGTAGAGACACTACATACTGATATACACCTGAACATCAGCAGGAGAGGACTCTTTAAAGTAGAGACACTAGATACTGATATACACCTGAACATCAGGAGGAGAGGACTCTTTAAAGTAGAGACACTACATACTGATATACACCTGAACATCAGCAGGAGAGGACTCTTTAAAGTAGAGACACTACATACTGATACACACCTGAACATCAGCAGGAGAGGACTCTTTAAAGTAGAGACACTACATACTGATATACACCTGAACATCAGCAGGAGAGGACTCTTTAAAGTAGAGACACTAGATACTGATATACACCTGAACATCAGCAGGAGAGGACTCTTTAAAGTAGATACATTACATACTGATATACACCTGAACATCAGCAGGAGAGGACTCTTTAAAGTAGAGACACTAGATACTGATATACACCTGAACATCAGCAGGAGAGGACTCTTTAAAGTATAGAGACACTAGATACTGATATACACCTGAACATCAGCAGGAGAGGACTCTTTAAAAAGTAGAGACACTAGATACTGATATACACCTGAACATCAGCAGGAGAGGACTCTTTAAGTAGAGACACTACATACTGATATACACCTGAACATCACAGGAGAGGACTCTTTAAGTAAGAGACACTACATACTGATATACACCTGAACATCAGACAGGAGAAGGACTCTTTAAAGTAGAGAACACTACATACTGATATACACCTGACATCAGCAGGAGAGGGACTCTTTAAAGTAGATACACTACATACTGATATACAACCTGAACATCAGCAGGAGAGGACTCTTTAAAGTAGAGGACACTACATACTGATACACACCTGAACATCAGCAGGAGAGGACTCTTTATAAAGTAGAGACACTACATACTGATATAACACCTGAACATCAGGAAGGAGAGGACTCTTAAAAGTAGAGACACTACATACTGATATACACCGAACATCAGCAGGAGAGGACTCATTTAAAAGTAGAGACACTAGTACTGATATACACCTGAACATCAGCAGGAGAGGACTCTTTAAAGTAGATACATTACATACTGATATACACCTGAACATCAGCAGGAGAGGACTCTTTAAAGTAGAGACACTAGATACTGATATACACCTCAACATCAGCAGGAGAGGACTCTTTAAAGTAGAGACACTAGATACTGATATACACCTGAACATCAGCAGGAGAGGACTATTTAAAAGTAGAGACACTACATACTGATAATACACCTGAACATCAGCAGGAGAGGACTCTTTAAAGTAGAGACACTAGATACTGATATACAACCTGAACATCAGCAGAGAGGACTCTTTAAAGTAGAGACAAACCTAGACACTGATATACACCTGAACATCAGCAGGAGAGGACTCTTTAAAGTAGATACACTACATACTGATATACACCTGAACATCAGCAGGAGAGGACTCTTTAAAGTAGAGACACTACATACGGATATACACCTGCACATCAGCAGGAGAGGACTCTTTAAAAGTAGAGACACTACATACTGATATACACCTGAACATCAGCAGGAGAGGACTCTTTAAAGTAGAGACACTACATACTGATATACACCTGAACATCAGCAGAGAGGACTCTTTAAAGTAGATACACTACATACTGATATACACCTGAACATCAGGAGAGGACTCTTTAAAGTAGAGACACTACATACTGATATACACCTGAACATCAGCAGGAAGGACTCTTTAAAGTAGAGACACTACATACTGATACAACACTGAACATCAGCAGGGAGGACTCTTTAAAGTAGAGACACTACATACTGATATACACCTGAACATCAGGAGGAGAGGACTCTTAAAGTAGAGACACTACATACTGATATACACCTGAACATCAGCAGGAGAGGACTCTTTAAAGTAGAGACAACTAGATACTGATACACCTGAACATCAGCAGGAGAGGACTCTTTAAGTAGATACACTACATACTGATATACACACTGAACATCAGCAGAGAGGACTCTTTAAAGTAGAGACACTACATACTGATATACACCTGAACATCAGCAGGAGAGGACTCTTTAAAGTAGAGACACTACATACTGATATAACACCTGAACATCAGCAGGAGAGGACTCTTTAAAGTAGAGACACTAATACTGATATACACCTGAACATCAGCAGGAGAGGACTCTTAAAGTAGAGACACTAGATACTGATATACACCTGAACATCAGCAGGAGAGGACTCTTTAAAGTAGAGACACTAGATACTGAATACACCTGAACATCAGCAGGAGAGGACTCTTTAAAGTAGAGACACTACATACTTGATATACACCTGAACATCAGCAGGAGAGGACTCTTTAAAGTAGAGACACTACATACTGATATACACCTGAACATCAGCAGGAGAGGACTCTTTAAAGTAGAGACACTAGATACTGATATACACCTGAACATCAGCAGGAGAGGACTCTTTAAATAGACCTAGATACTGAATACACCTGAACATCACAGGAGAGGAAACGCTTTAAAGTAGATACACTACATACTGATACACTGACATCGGAGGAGAGGACTCTTTAAAGTAGAGACACTAGATACTGATATACACCTGAACATCAGCAGGAGAGGACTCTTTAAAGTAGAGACACTACATACTGATATACACCTGAACATCAGCAGGAGAGGACTCTTTAAAGTAGAGACACTAGATACTGATATACACCTGAACATCAGCAGGAGAGGACTCTTTAAAGTAGAGACACTAGATACTGATATACACCTGAACATCAGCAGGAGAGGACTCTTTAAAGTAGATACACTACATACTGATATACACCTGAACATCAGGAGGAGAGGACTCTTTAAAAGTAGAGACACTAGATACTGATATACACCTGAAACATCAGCAGGAGAGGACTCTTTAAAGTAGAGACACTACATACTGATATACACCTGAACATCAGCAGGAGAGGACTCATTTAAAGTAGAGACACTAGATACTGATATACACCTGAAACATCAGCAGGAGAGGACTCTTTAAAGTAGAGACACTACATACTGATATACACCTGAACATCAGCAGGAGAGGACTCTTTAAAGTAGATACACTACATACTGATATACACCTGAACATCAGAGGAGAGGACTCTTTAAAGTAGAGACGACTACATACTGATATACACCTGACATCAGCAGGAGAGGACTCTTTAAAGTAGAGACACTAGATACTGATATACACCTGAACATCAGCAGGAGAGGACTCTTTAAGTAGAGCACGACATACTGATATACACTGAACATCAGCAGGAGAGGACTCTTTAAAGTAAGGAGAGCACTAATACTGATATACACTGAACATCAGCAGGAGAGGACTCTTTAAAGTAGATACACTACATACTGATATACACCTGAACCATCAGGAGGAGAGGACTCTTTAAAGTAGAGACACTAGATACTGATATACACCTGACATCAGCAGGAGAGGACTCTTTAAAAGTAGAGAACACTACATACTGATATACACCTGAACATCAGCAGAGAGGACTCTTTAAAGTAGAGACACTAGATACTGAGATACCACCTGAACATCAGCAGGAGAGGACTCTTTAAGTAGAGACAACTAGATACTGATATACACCTGAACATCAGCAGGAGAGGACTCTTTAAAGTAGATACACTACATACTGATATACACCTGAACATCAGCAGAGAGGACTCTTTAAAGTAGAGACACTAGATACTGATATACACCTGAACATCAGCAGGAGAGGACTCTTTAAAGTAGAGACACTACTACTGATATACACCTGAACATCAGCAGGAGAGGACTCTTTAAAGTAGAGACACTAGATACTGATATACACCTGAACATCAGCAGAGAGGACTCTTTAAAGTAGAGACACTAGATACTGATATACACCTGAACATCAGCAGGAGAGGACTCTTTAAAGTAGATACACTACATACTGATATACACCTGAACATCAGGAGGAGAGGACTCTTTAAAGTAGAGACACTAGATACTGATATACACCTGAACATCAGCAGGAGAGGACTCTTTAAAGTAGAGACCTACATACTGATATACACCTGAACATCAGCAGGAGAGGACTCTTTAAAGTAAGACACTAGATACTGATATACACCTGAACATCAGCAGGAGAGGACTCCTTTAAAGTGAAGACACTAGATACTGATGATACACCCTGAACATCAGCAGGAGAGGACTCTTTAAAGTAGATACAACTACATCACTGGATATAACAACCACCTGAACATCAGGAAGGAGAGGACTCTTTAAAGTAAGAAGACACTAGAAGACTGATAGACACTGAACATCAGCAGGAGAGGACTCGTTAAAGTATGAGACACTACATACTGATATACAACCTGAACATCAGCAGGAGAGGACCTCTTTAAAGTAGAGACACTAGATACTGATATACACCTGAACATCAGCAGGAGAGGACTCTTTAAAGTAGAGACACTAGATACTGATATACACCTGAACATCAGCAGGAGAGGACTCTTTAAAGTAGATACACTACATACTGATATACACCTGAACATCAGGAGGAGAGGACTCTTTAAAGTAGAGACACTAGATACTGATATACACCTGAACATCAGCAGGAGAGGAACTCTTAAAGTAGAGACACTACATACTGATATACACCTGAACATCAGCAGGAGAGGACTCTTTAAAGTAGAGACACTAGATACTGATATACACCTGAACATCAGCAGGAGAGGACTCTTTAAAGTAGAGACACTAGATACTGATATACACCTGAACATCAGCAGGAGAGGACTCTTTAAAAGTAGATACACTACATACTGATATACACCTGAACATCAGGAGGAGAGGACTCTTTAAAGTAGAGACACTAGATACTGATATACACCTGAACATCAGCAGGAGAGGACTCTTTAAAGTAGAGACACTACATACTGATATACACCTGAACATCAGCAGGAGAGGACTCTTTAAAGTAGAGACACTAGATACTGATATACACCTGAACATCAGCAGGAGAGGACTCTTTAAAGTAGAGACACTAGATACTGATATACACCTGAACATCAGCAGGAGAGGACTCTTTAAAAGTAGATACACTACATACTGATATACACCTGAACATCAGGAGGAGAGGACTCTTTAAAGTAGAGACACTAGATACTGATATACACCTGAACATCAGCAGGAGAGGACTCTTTAAAGTAGAGTACACTACATACTGATATACACCTGAACATCAGCAGGAGAGGACTCTTTAAAGTAGATGACACTAGATACTGATATACACCTGAACATCAGCAGGAGTAGGACTCTTTAAAGTAGAGACACTACATACTGATATACACCTGAACATCAGCAGGAGAGGACTCTTTAAAGTAGATACACTACATACTGATATACACCTGAACATCAGGAGGAGAGGACTCTTTAAAGTAGAGACACTAGATACTGATATACACCTGAACATCAGCAGGAGAGGACTCTTTAAAGTAGAGACACTACATACTGATATACACCTGAACATCAGCAGGAGAGGACCTCGTTAAAGTAGAGACACTAGATACTGATATAACACCTGAACATCAGCAGGAGAGGACTCTTAAAGTAGAGACACTAGATATCTGATGATACACACTGCAACAATCAGCATGGAGATGAACTCTTTAAAGTAGATACAGCTACATACTGATATACACCTGAACATCAGCAGGAGAGGACTCTTTAAAGTAGAGACACTAGACTAGATACTGATATACACCTGAACATCAGCAGAGAGGACTCTTTAAAGTAGAGACACTACATACTGATATACACCTGACATCAGCAGGAGAGGACTCTTTAAAGTAGAGACACTAGATACTGATATACACCGAACATCAGCAGTAGAGGACTCTTTAAAGTAGAGACACTAGATACTGATATACACCCTGAACATCAGCAGGAGAGGACTCTTTAAAGTAGATACACTACATACTGATACAAACATACAAATCAAACACTGAACATCAGGAGAGGGACTCTTTAAAGTAGAGACACTAGATACTGTATAACACCTGAACATCAGCAGGAGAGGACTCTTTAAAGTAGAGACAACTACATACTGATATACACCTGAACATCAGCAGGAGAGGACTCTTTAAAATTAAAACATTTTAAACAATGATTCTCACTGATGTAGACTTTAATGATGAATGGCAAGCAGATTTGTACCTGTGTGGTAATACTACAATACTTCAGGGGAGCATGGATAATTAGTAACAGACTTCTGTCTCTTTGTAGTGATCTAACAAAAGCGTAGTCATTTGGACCAAAAAAACAAGCTGTACCATCTGAAGACCAGAGGTCCCACACACACCACACACACACACACACACACACACACACACCACACACACACACACACACACACACACACACACACACACACACACACACAACACACACACACACACACACCACACACACACACACACACACACACACACGACACAACACACACACACACACACACACCAACACACTCCCCCCCGTCATAAAAGACATGCTTCTGGACGGCAGCAGGCGCTGGGAGAATAACAAGTGGAACCTGAGAGTAGAGCAGACGTTAAAGTGAAACAGACGTTAAAAACGGCCCGCCCGAAGGGGTCCCGACAGTGAACGCAACACCCCGTTACTGTCCAACAGATGTACAGACCACACAACACACACACACACACGCACAACGCACACATACATTTTTTCTGATTACATAACATCTTGTATATTTTGTGACGTGTAACAAAATATTTTAAGATTTTAGTTTTCAACTTCGTGTAATTCCCTAGTGGTTTGCATTTCTTGTAAAAAGCTGAGTGGCTACGGGACTTTTAAATGTTAAATGTTAAATGAGTCGGCAACATTTTTCTCCTGATGGAAATGTTCTGGGCCGTCGTAGCGCGTTGGCACCTGCTGGCCACCGTAGGACTGATTGAAGATTTGAAAATTATATATTTCTGCTGACTAATGCACAGGAATATTAGAAAAATATAAATTCATGCCATCTTCAATTCTTGAATTCTTCCCCCCGAAGGAGACACAATGAAGTCAGACTAATAAAATAAATAAAAAAACACGCCCACAAACAATAAACTCTGACATAATTTCAACTGCAGGGGAAAATAAAAACACCCGCTTCATTTCCTGACTCCAATAAAAGACTGTAGAAATAACACGTTGGCTGCACGTTCAGCACAGACACAAAGACAAGTGTCTAACATGCCTTTGAAATGTGCAAAATGTTCAAAGAGCCCAAGGCGTATTTCTGTTATAGATTTGAAATAACTATGTTGTATTCATGCAGTAATTACGGAGGCCATTTGGACAGAAATTGTCAACGTTTTTTTGGCCTCGGAGAAAATCTCTTTATTTATATATTTGCAAAAGTCTTATTTTCAATGCAAGATTTTTTTAATGTAGTATATAGTAATTCAAAGTGTGGTAATAGTACCTTTACTGAAGTACAGTGGTGTAGTGGTCGTTGGACGCGGGGGATCGTCATTCCACCACTTATTTGGAGACCCCACTTTTTGAAGCATGATTTTTTTTTTTAAGTGGAGAGAGAGAGAGAGAGAGAGAGAGAGAGAGAGAGAGAGAGAGAGAGAGAGAGAGACAGGAGAGAGAGAGAGGGAGAGAGACAGTGAGAGAGAGAGGGGAGATAGAGAGAGAGAGAGAAGAGAGGAGAG
>NW_022987744.1:184940-262440 GCF_902827165.1 Trematomus bernacchii
ATAGAGAGATATAGAGAGAGAGAGAGAGCGAGAGATAGATCAGATAGATAGAGATAGATATCATATAATAGTGGAAGAGCGAGAGAGAGAGAGAGAGAGAAGCAGCATACTGTACGTTGCATACTGTAGCTCAAGCATTTATGCAACTTAGGCCTATAAATTGTTTATGTAACTTATGTGCCGGTGTGTCCATGGTTTTTAGTCTCTGTGTGTGTGTGTGTGTGTGTGTGTGTGTGTGTGTGTGTGTGTGTGTGTGTGTGCACTGCTCACGTGCGCACTTGTGGCATTGTTTGGGATGACCTAATTAAAATAGCGTCCACCTGGTGAAACAGTCCCCACTCCACCACTACTGGAGTCTCATATCTCAAACTGTAACATAAACATAAACACATAGTAATAATAATGAAAGACATGCTTATGTTAGGAGTTACAGAAATACAGATAATAAAGGATTTGTGGAACAAACAAGCAGAAAGCAAATCTGGTGAGGAACGAGTATTCAGATACAAGTACTTAAACACCACTTTGTCTAAGTACTTTTACTTTAAATACTTTAAAATGATTAATCCCAGGTTTATCAGCGGGGCAGAAACCTGGACCTGATCCTAAACTCAGAGACGAGGAAAGCTTTAAAAACAGAGTTATGGAGCCGAACAGGGAAAGATATCCTGATTAATAATGAGAGGAGTGAGAGACGGCAGATGAGGCGCTGGGTGGATTTCACATTCCTACATTTAAAAAAGAGAAACGTTTGGCTCGGTGTTTCCTGGAGACAGGATGTCAATCTGTTTCCTGGAAGCAGAGCAAGAGAAACAGGAAGTAGGAAGATCTAATCCAGATAATCTGCAGCAGAATACTTCATGAGGAGGAGAGGCGTTAGTCCTGCTGAGTCTCTTTGGTGAAGTATATTTAAATTGATGCAACGTGACACAGAAAACGTTTTCTTTCAAAAAACAGTACATTTTTCCTCAGGATCAAATATTTAACCTTTTTCGCAGAATGCAGCAAAGTCAGATTTTCTTTATTTTTGTAATTGAGCCACCAGTTCATCAGTTATTACGTGTGTTTCTGTTGGGAAAACACTGAATGTCCTCTTCCAATATCAGAGTAACATGATAACAAAGGTATCCCAACTATAGCTGTGTGCATGACAGGATGTCTGATTACCTAGAAGAGCATCTCTCACGGCATTTCGTGTTATTAGTCACGAAATTAATTTAATCTATTGATTCGTGTTCACCAACACGATTTTCGCATTTTTTTTCGTGTCACACAGAACGATTTTAAAAGCAATGTATTTCTATTGGTAGTATGTTTCGTGCCTGCAACACGTCTTTTTGTCCGGTCGGGTCTTGGAAGACCAGAAGCTGTGTGGTTCATAAAAACATGTTCTTACTCAATATCTTACCCTAAGCCTAACCCTATCCCTTTTATTTTAAATTGTATAATGTCTGAGTTTTGTTGCCGTCAGTAAGGAAAAGAAATGGCTCAGAGCCTCAGAATACTGACATCTGTATTTGATGTCATCTCTTTTTCCTTCTAATTTGTTATTATTTGGTGCAGGCACGAAACATACTACCAATATAAATACATTGCTTCTAAAATCGTTCTGTGTCAGAATACTGAAATCTGTATTTTTTTTAAATGTCTTTTCCTTCTAATTTGTTATTATTTACATTGCTTTTAAAATCGTTCTGTGTGACACGAAAAAAATGGCGAAATCGTGTTGGTGAACACGAATCAATAGATTCATTTCGTGACTATAACACGAAATGCCGTGAGACTGTGTTGGATAGCTATGTGATTAACATGATGATTCAGCCTCTATGGAGATAGACATATGACAAGCATGCTCATTTCTGACGTGGAGCTAATCTGAAGTAAACATTGAATACTGCTTTCTATTCCTCCATCTTGTGACTGTGTAACTCCCTCTCTTGGATATCAGCATGTGAAGGACACTGTTCAGGAACTAGTTGATGCTCTGTATGTGATGACTACTTCCATTCTGGAGAGGATCACAGATACATGGATCCTGAGGTTGAAGCTCAAGCCGCGAACGAGCGAACAGTTTCCATTGAAACAACTTCTATTATAAAATGCTTCTATTATCTCAGCTCGTCATCAGAGCCCTTTCTTCAGAATTTAACTTTTTTCAGTTTTCCACCAGATTGAGACATTTTCTGATGTTTGGGACCAAATCGTGCTGTTTTTCAGTTTCCTGATGCAGCTACATCGATGTTGGCGATGAAGTGTCTTTATAGCAGTTTTAAGAAGGAGGCATCTTCATCCTAGCAACTTTTTAAATGAATGCTCAAGGGTAAAGTGACACTTTGACATACATTTAAAAGATATGACGAAAACATGATATGCCATTATCATGTCAACATAACAAATCTTAGCGTACAACAACATGCTACGGCGTGACTTGATCTGATGTGATATGGTTTTGACTTTGCAGTACATTTAGCTGACATTTTGTGCAAAGACATTTAAGTACAATCAAACATGAAGTGTGCGTTCACACCAACGTGAAGCGAATGAAATGTAAAGTCAATGCAAACACATGGATAGACGCTTTATTCCACTCTGGCGCAAGAGTTCAATTTATTCAACTCAAGGGAGAAATACGGAGCCAATCAGTGACGAGAATCTCAGCCTCTCGTCACTGACGGTTTTGAATCAGAAAACCAAACAGCAGCGTTTATAAATGTACAAACCACAAACTTTCTATGACACATGCATTCCTTACTTTATTTCTGTCTATATGACGTTATTGTGAGTGTGGATGGAGTAGCTACGTGTTAGCTTAGCTTGTCCTGATCGATCCGATCTCCATTCAGAAAACATAAAAAAAGTAGTTTGCTCCCATCTTGGAAGCACGTTTGCCAAAAGCATGAATTCATGGTTTTTACAAACAGCTATCAGTGTGTAGATATTTTGGCACCATTTTGATACTTGTACATACATGTAAATAGATGTATGACACGTGTACAAGTACTCAAGTACATGTTTATTTTGTTGTTGATAGTATCTACCAGAGATAACTCTTTAAAGTAAATCTTGTGCGAGTAACGTGGGGCGAATTTTCACTTTGCGTCCTCTGTGACAAGTTAGAGTGATATTGTGCTATATATAAATCGAATTTGATTGGTCCTGTTCTAGTCAATCTGTGAGATTATAAGAGGGGCAGAGTTTTTACCACCATGATTAGGACTGGGACTGAAGAAAGGGAAGAGTTTCTCAGTGAAGGAGCAGCCAGTGAATGAGTAGATGAGATCTGCAGTGTCAACGTCATAAAAGGAGACCAGACCCTCGTCGTAATCCACGAACACGCCCACCTCCTGAGGCCGAGACCTCAGAGAGAGACCGACTGCAGGGTCAGCTCGAGCAGAATAATCGTTATTATTCCTCAGAGATATCATCCAGCAGCCCTTCTGAGGTCTCAGGCTGATGACGCCCTTCCTGCTGATCGACTCGCCGGCCACGCCTAAATCCCACTTCGTCTTCCCACTCACCGTCACCTTGAAGTAAAACCTCCCTGCGGAGAAACTCTGCTTTGCAAAGACACACGGACAGGAATCAAATCTCTCTGGGTTGTCTGGGAGATTCTTCTCCACATCACCGTGAGTTACTTGTTTCCCATCATCAGACAGGATGAGTTTAGGATGTGCTGTTTGAGGGTCGAGGGTCACATCCACCTCATACTGCTGGCACCTGGAAGAAATAATCAATATATTGTGTCGAACTTTAAAGGACATCATTTACTGAAGCAGTGTTTCCCCCCCGGACCGGATGTGGGCGACACCTTGGAGTTCAGGTTGTTATTGTTTTTAGCCTCACAGTAGCATGTAGCTATTAGTATATCGTGTATGTAAATATAAGGAGAATGACGCGTGGAGTTACATACTAAACACACCGCCTCCAACTCTCCCTCACCAACGCTGCGTCGCTACTATTATTATGTGTTTAATGACCAACAAGCAGCAGAATAATTGTATATTAAAATACCATAAGAGATGCGCTACGGATACGTCATCAGAGGACTACAGAAGAAGACCCGCCCCCGTCGACGTCAGCCAATGGAAGGAGACTAAATACGAGTGTGAAAATATAAATACGATGTTATAGAGATAAACGTTCTCTTTCATTCATGCAGCTGTAGATAGCTAACTCCTTTATGTGGACTGTGGACCAGATCATTGGATAGAAGAACCACAGCTGTGTTCCCTTGAAAACCTACTATATTATTGCATTCATAAATACTGTTAAACTTTTCGAGAAGCTTCCTGGTCTTCTTTAGACTAACTCTTGGTCTTCAAACAAAAGAACAGAACATACCTCTTCAGAAAGGCCAGAGCGAACATCTTCTTCACCTCTTTACTGAGTTTATTCAAACCAGTCCTGACAGTGACGTCATGTAAAGGCAGGGAGATATGCACATCTGTAAATAATTTGGTGTGTGGAATAGCATTGATTGACGAGAAGCTTCTGAGGAGATGGGGGTGGTCTTCAGAGCGTGAGAGCTGCTCCACCTCAGAGCTTCTCTTGGTCAGTTGAGAGATGTCCTGTTCCAGACCTTTGATGAAGCCTTCAGCCTGTTCCTCTGTCTCTCTCTGCTTCTCTGTGATCGTGTCCATGATCTCAGCCTGCCGACTCTCAACAGACTCCTTCAGAGAGCTGAAGAGCTCAACACAGCCCTTTAACTCTCTCTCTGCCTCCTCCTTACTGAGCTCCAGTGAGTGTTTGAAATCCTGAATCGTCAGTCGTCTCTTCTGGATCATCTGTCCAATTATTACCTCCGTGTTCCTCAACTTTTCTTTATATTCTTCTTTCAGACTTTCATTGTCATGTGTCATGTGGTTTAAAACCAACCAGATGGAGACACACATCACACACACCAGGCAGGACATCAGGACGCCACGAGTAACTTCTCCTGAACACATTCCTAGATACCGTGCAGCCAACACTCTGAGGATGAAAAGTCAGAGTCTAGTTATTGTGTCCTTTGAAGAGGTTGTTATGCTAGTTTTCAGGTTAATGTATACCCATTTAAATGCAGAAAAACCTTTAGAAGCATAATAGGGCCTCTTTCATTTGTCGAGTATCAGTATGATTGTTCTAACTCCAAACAGACCATTGATCAGGAGCCTTTTGTGTCACTTTTTAACAAACTGGGTACACCTTTAGCTTCATTTTTTTTTCATTTTTTTGCAGGTCATTTCAATTCTACAAGTATTTTTGTAGGCCCTGAAGGCAAACAAATGATGATTTATGATATTTACACGTTTAGTTCAGCAGGTAAATCTCCATATTAACACCACTTTAGGATTTCTGAAGTAAAAAGCTAATGTTGGGCTATAAAGGAACTACAGCACGGTCACATGACTTCACGTCACCACCGCTAAGCTAAAGGTGGCTAATGTTGGGCTATAAAGGAACTACAGCACGGTCACATGACTTCACGTCACCACCGCTAAGCTAAAGGTGGCTAATGTTGGGCTATAAAGGAACTAGACATGTTGATGTAGAAGAGACATGAAGAAGAGGGGACACATGTTGATGAAGAAGAGGGGACACATGTTGATGTAGAAGAGACATGAAGAAGAGGGGACACATGTTGATGAAGAAGAGGGGACACATGTTGATGTAGAAGAGACATGAAGAAGAGGGGACACATGTTGATGTGGAAGAGACATGAAGAAGAGGGGACACATGTTGATGTAGAAGAGACATGAAGAAGAGGGGACACGTGTTGATGTAGAAGAGACATGAAGAAGAGGGGACACATGTTGATGAAGAAGAGACATGAAGAAGAGGGGACACATGTTGATGTAGAAGAGACATGAAGAAGAGGGGACACATGTTGATGTAGAAGAGACATGAAGAAGAGGGGGACACATGTTGATGAAGAAGAGACATGAAGAAGAGGGACACATGTTGATGTAGAAGAGACATGAGAGGGGACACATGTTGATGTAGAAGAGACATGAAGAAGAGGGACACATGTTGATGTAGAAGAGACATGAAGAGGGGACACATGTTGATGTAGAAGAGACATGAAGAAGGGGTGACACATGTTGATGTAGAAGAGACATGAAGAAGAGGGGACACATGTTGATGTTAGAAGAGACATGAAGAGGGGACACATGTTTGATGTGGAGAAGAGACCTG
This sequence comes from Trematomus bernacchii, assembly GCF_902827165.1. NCBI lineage: Eukaryota > Metazoa > Chordata > Actinopteri > Perciformes > Nototheniidae > Trematomus > Trematomus bernacchii. Next base: position 191,115 of record NW_022987744.1, read on the forward strand.
AAGAGGGGACACATGTTGATGAAGAAGAGACATGAAGAAGAGGGGACACATGTTGATGTAGAAGAGACATGAAGAGGGGACACATGTTGATGAAGAAGAGACATGAAGAAGAGGGGACACATATGTGATGTAGAAGAGACATGAAGAAGAGGGGACACATGTTTGATGTAGAAGAGACATGAAGAAGAGGGGACACATGTTGATGTGGAAGAGACATGAAGAAGAGGGGGACACATGTTGATGTAGAAGAGACATGAAGAAGAGGGACACATGTTGATGTAGAAGAGACATGAAGAAGAGGGGGACACATGTTGATGTAGAAGAGACATGAAGAAGAGGGGACACATGTTGATGTGGAAGAGACATGAAGAAGAGGGGACACATGTTGATGTAGAAGAGACATGAAGAAGAGGGGACACATGTTGATGTAGAAGAGACATGAAGAAGAGGGGACACATGTTGATGTAGAAGAGACATGAAGAAGAGGGGACACATGTTGATGAAGAAGAGACATGAAGAAGAGGGGACACATGTTGATGTAGAAGAGACATGAAGAAGAGGGGACACATGTTGATGTAGAAGAGACATGAAGAGGGGACACATGTTGATGTAGAAGAGACATGAAGAAGAGGGGACACATGTTGATGTAGAAGAGACATGAAGAGGGGACACATGTTGATGAAGAAGAGACATGAAGAAGAGGGGACACATGTTGATGTAGAAGAGACATGAAGAGGGGACACATGTTGATGAAGAAGAGACATGAAGAAGAGGGGACACATGTTGATGTAGAAGAGACATGAAGAAGAGGGGACACATGTTGATGTAGAAGAGACATGAAGAAGAGGGGACACATGTTGATGTGGAAGAGACATGAAGAAGAGGGGACACATGTTGATGTAGAAGAGACATGAAGAAGAGGGGACACATGTTGATGAGAAGAGGGGACACATGTTGATGTAGAAGAGACATGAAGAAGAGGGGACACATGTTGATGAAGAAGAGGGGACACATGTTGATGTAGAAGAGACATGAAGAAGAGGGGACACATGTTGATGTGGAAGAGACATGAAGAAGAGGGGACACATGTTGATGTAGAAGAGACATGAAGAAGAGGGGACACATGTTGATGAAGAAGAGACATGAAGAAGAGGGGACACATGTTGATGTAGAAGAGACATGAAGAAGAGGGGACACATGTTGATGTAGAAGAGACATGAAGAAGAGGGGACACATGTTGATGAAGAAGAGACATGAAGAAGAGGGGACACATGTTGATGTAGAAGAGACATGAAGAGGGGACACATGTTGATGTAGAAGAGACATGAAGAAGAGGGGACACATGTTGATGTAGAAGAGACATGAAGAGGGGACACATGTTGATGTAGAAGAGACATGAGAAGAGGGGACACATGTTGATGTAGAAGAGACATGAAGAGGGGACACATGTTGATGAAGAAGAGACATGAAGAAGAGGGGGACACATGTTGATGTAGAAGAGACATGAAGAGGGGACACATGTTGATGAAGAAGAGACATGAAGAAGAGGGGACACATGTTTGATGTAGAAGAGACATGAAGAAGAGGGGACACATGTTTGATGTAGAAGAGACATGAAGAAGAGGGGACACATGTTGATGTGGAAGAGACATGAAGAAGAGGGGACACATGTTGATGTAGAAGAGACATGAAGAAGAGGGGACACATGTTGATGTAGAAGAGACATGAAGAGGGGACACATGTTGATGTAGAAGAGACATGAAGAAGAGGGGACACATGTTGATGTGGAAGAGACATGAAGAAGAGGGGACACATGTTGATGTAGAAGAGACATGAAGAAGAGGGGACACATGTTGATGTAGAAGAGACATGAAGAAGAGGGGACACATGTTGATGTAGAAAGAGACATGAAGAGAGGGACAAATGTTGATGAGAAGAGACATGAAGAAGAGGGGACACATGTTGATGTAGAGAAGAGACATGAAGAAGAGAGGGACGGGGACACATGTTGATGTAGAAGAGACATTAAGAAGAGGGGACACATGTTGATGTAGAAGAGACATGAGAAGAGGGGACACATGTTGATGTAGAAGAGACATGGAAGAAGAGGGGGACACATGTTGATGAAGAAGAGACATGAAGAAGAGGGGGACACTGTTGATGTAGAAGAGACATGAAGAAGAGGGGACACATGTTGATGAAGAAGAGACATGAAGAAGAGGGGACACATGTTGATGTAGAAGAGACATGAAGAAGAGGGGACACATGTTGATGAAGAAGAGACATGAAGAAGAGGGGACACATGTTGATGTAGAAGAGACATGAAGAAGAGGGGGACAGATGTTGATGAGAAGAGACATGAAGAGAGGGGACACATGTTGATGAAGAAGAGACATGAAGAAGAGGGGACACAATGTTGATGTAGAAGAGACATGAAGAAGAGGGTACACATGTTGATGTAGAAGAGACATGAAGAAGAGGGGACACATGTTGATGTAGAAGGAACATGAAGAAGAGGGGACACATGTTGATGTAGAAGAGACATGAAGAAGAGGGGACACATGTTGATGAAGAAAAGAGAACATGAAGAAGAAGGGGACACATGTTGATGTGGATGAGACATGAAGAAGAGGGGACACATGTTGATGTAGAAGAGACATGAAGAAGAAGGGGACACATGTTGATGAAGAAGAGACATGAAGAAGAGGGACACCATGTGTGATGAAGAAGAAGCATTGAAGAAGAGGGGACACATGTGATTGTGGAAGAGACATGAATGAAGAGGGTACACATGTTGATGTAGAAGAAGACATGAAAGAAGAGGGGACACATGTTGATGTAGAAGAGACATGAAGAAGAGGGGACACATGTTGATGTAGAAGAGACATGAAGAAGAGGGGACACATGTTGAATGAAGAAGAGACATGAAGAAGAGGGGACACATGTTGATGTGGAAGAGACATGAAGAAGAGGGGACACATGTTGATGTAGAAGAGACATGAAGAAGAGGGGACACATGTTGATGAAGAAGAGACCGGAAGAAGAGGGGACACATGTTGATGAAGAAAGAGACATGGAAGAAAGAGGGGGACACATGTTGATGTGGAAGAGACATGAAGAAGAGGGGACACATGTTGATGAAGAAGAGACATGAAGAAGAGGGGACACATGTTGATGAAGAAGAGACATGAAGAAGAGGGGGACACATGTTGATGTGGAAGAGACATGAAGAAGAGGGGACACATGTTGATGTAGAAGAGACTAAGAAGAGGGGACACATGTTGATGTAAGAAGAGACATGAAGAAGAGGGGAACATGCTGATGAAGAAGAGACATGAAGAAGAGGGGACACATGTTGATGTAGAAGAGACATGAAGAAGAGGGGACACATGTTGATGTAGAAGAGACATGAAGAAGAGGGTACACATGTTGATGAAGAAGAGACATGAAGAAGAGGGGACACATGTTGATGAAGAAGAGACATGAAGAAGAGGGGACACATGTTGATGAAGAAGAGACATGAGGAAGAGGGGACACATGTTGATGTAGAAGAGACATGAAGAAGAGGGGACACATGTTGATGAAGAAGAGACATGAAGAAGAGGGGACACATGTTGATGAAGAAGAGACATGAAGAAGAGGGACACATGTTGATGTAGAAGAGACATGAAGAAGAGGGGACACATGTTGATGTAGAAGAGACATGAAGAGGGGACACATGCTGATGAAGAAGAGACATGAAGAAGAGGGGACACATGTTGATGAAGAAGAGACATGAAGAAGAGGGGACACATGTTGATGTAGAAGAGACATGAAGAAGAGGGTACACATGTTGATGTAGAAGAGACATGAAGAAGAGGGGACACATGTTGATGTAGAAGAGACATGAAGAAGAGGGGACACATGTTGATGTAGAAGAGACATGAAGAGAGGGGACACATGTTGATGTAGGAGAGACATGAAGAAGAGGGGACACATGTTGATGTAGGAGAGACATGAAGAAGAGGGGACACATGTTGATGAAAAAGAGACATGAAGAAGAGGGGACACATGTTGATGTAGAAGAGACATGAAGAAGAGGGGACACATGTTGATGTAGAAGAGACATGAAGAAGAGGGGACACATGTTGATGTAGAAGAGACATGAAGAAGAGGGGACACATGGTGATGTAGAAGAGACATGAAGAAGAGGGTACACATGTTGATGTCGAAGAGACATGAAGAAGAGGGGACACATGTTGATGTAGAAGAGACATGAAGAAGAGGGGACACATGTTGATGTAGGAGAGACATGAAGAAGAGGGGACACATGTTGATGAAGAAGAGACATGAAGAAGAGGGGACACATGATGATGAAGAAGAGACATGAAGAAGAGGGGACACATGTTGATGTAGAAGAGACATGAAGAAGAGGGGACACATGTTGATGAAGAAGAGACATGAAGAAGAGGGGACACATGTTGATGTAGAAGAGACATGAAGAAGAGGGGACACATGTTGATGTAGAAGAGACATGAAGAAGAGGGGACACATGTTGATGTAGAAGAGACATGAAGAAGAGGGGACACATGTTGATGAAGAAGAGACATGAAGAAGAGGGGACACATGTTGATGAAGAAGAGACATGAAGAAGAGGGGACACATGTTGATGTAGAAGAGACATGAAGAAGAGGGGACACATGTTGATGAAGAAGAGACATGAAGAAGAGGGGACACATGTTGATGAAGAAGAGACATGAAGAAGAGGGGACACATGTTGATGTAGAAGAGACATGAAGAAGAGGGTACACATGTTGATGAAGAAGAGACATGAAGAAGAGGGGACACATGTTGATGTAGAAGAGACATGAAGAAGAGGGGACACATGGTGATGTAGAAGAGACATGAAGAAGAGGGGACACATGTTGATGTAGAAGAGACATGAAGAAGAGGGTACACATGGTGATGTAGAAGAGACATGAAGAAGAGGGGACACATGTTGATGTAGAAGAGACATGAAGAAGAGGGGACACATGTTGATGTAGAAGAGACATGAAGAAGAGGGTACACATGTTGATGAAGAAGAGACATGAAGAAGAGGGGACACATGTTGATGTAGAAGAGACATGAAGAAGAGGGGACACATGTTGATGTAGAAGAGACATGAAGAAGAGGGGACACATGTTGATGTAGAAGAGACATGAAGAAGAGGGGACACATGTTGATGTACATGTGAAGTGGATTTTGAATAATAGGGGACCTTTAAGTCTCAGATGATATTGGATGTTTTAAGGCAGCAGGATAGCAGATGACCTTGTTGTTGTTGTTGTTGTTCTGAGTCTCGGCCGAACTTAAACACAGCCTTCTTGTTGTGATTGTGATGATACAGATGAGAGAGCTTTTCCTTTTCTACTTTCTGTTTCTGTGAGAATTAGATTTATGAATCAGTTTCTGCAGAGACGTGCAGGTACTGCCCCCTGGTGGCGAGCAGAGGACTGAAGTCTGCTCACATTTTACTCACATATTTAGTAGGTTTTAAAGTTGTTATTGTTTTGAATATTGGAGACGAGCTGCATCTGTGCTACTCAAATACTCGAGTCTGATGAGTAACAATGCCACCATTTGTTCTGATTGTCTCGTTTTTTTGGTACAGAGAAACTTAAACACTCCAATAAAACACTGCATTTGTGTGCTTACCTTTTAATATGTATATGTTGTGAGTTGTAGTGCCGAGAGATAGGAGTCGGAGGCGGTGCATCGAAGGTGCAAATGGGTACTTTAATGAGCGACAGAAATAGACGTGTTGTCGGCCCAGGAAGAGAAGAGAAAGCGAAAGGGAGGACACACAGGTTGCGGTCGAATACTCCAAAGAATCAGCTCCTAAGTTCTAACCCTATCGTCTATTCCTTGACCTCGGAGTGAAAGGTCACGGGGTTAAGGGATAGTGGATAGAAGAATTCAAAAGGACTTAGGAGAAGAGACTACGGCTGCGTTTCACTTCGGTTAAATGGATTCCTTGCGTCCCTCACTTGCGTCGTTTCCCTGCGACTAGTCCCTCCCACCAGGGAAGCATGGAGAGACGCAAGGAAACCACGAGAAGCAGGGAAATGAGTTTTAAGAGCAATGGGACGTCCTTTCCTCCGGAGGGTCACGTGAAGCGACGTCCGTTTGTGATGACGCTGCACAGCTGATCGTCTGACAGCAGCCAGCTCTGTCCCCGTTGTTTGCACAAACACCCCCGCCTCTGTTAGTACACATTTACTGACACAAACATTTGTATCATCTGTTGTAGACCCAAATACATTAAATAAGAACTCATTCTCAAAAAAGATAAACGCCATTCTTAAAATGTATAAACGAACAATAGTTAGATTAATATTGATTAGAGTGCACAATAGAAATAAAATAATTGAGAGAAGAAAGAGAGATATGTTATCTATCAAAACCCAGTTAGATTAACATTCATTGGATTGCACACTTTGTCTGTTTGTGTGGATATGTAGCACATTAACATGTTAAATAGCACTTAATGACTGACTGAATGGAAATGACAATAAATGAAAATGTAAAACGAAAAAAGCGATCATGAAAATGTTTCCAATAAATGAATAAAATGATCTTTGTCCACTTTGTTGTTCAGATATATCACATATTTGTAACTGAATGATGCATTCATTGAAACAGAACACGGTATGAACTGAGGAGTGAGTCCCGTGAGTTTCATGTGTTTTCTTCACTCCGCTGGGAAACTGCTCTCATGTCAAGAAGCATCAGATCATTGCATGCGCTGCATCGTCCAATCAGTGAGCGATACACAGTAAGGGGGCGGGGCGAGTCTGAGGATTTCATCGAAGGATGGTCTGGTGGTTCCTCGATTATAGCTCCTCCATTATCGCTCCTCGCTCCTCAGTCCTCGGTCCTCGGGCAAAAATAAGGCCATTGGGACGCTACTCAAGATGGCGCAGACAAATCAACTTCCGGTGAGACCGAGACCGAGGAGCGAGGAAATGAAAAATAAGAGAAGTGAAACGCAGCCTACGGTACGTTAGAGAATCGACTGCACTTTCACTATCCGACGTGTTTATGATGCGCCAGCGGACGTCATAAATGTGCGTCTGCTGCTGTGGGGAAACTATGGAAACTACAGTTTTCTATACAGCGGACTACAACATGGATGTTTAATAAGAACGAGGGACTACTGTAAACTCATAGTACCCCTTTCACACCAACGGTGTTTCAGGGCCGGTTCGGTGCTGGTGCTTGAAAAGCACCGGGTTTTCCTGTTCACACCGCAGCGGAGCAGCGTCATAGCTCCGGAATCCGGTTCGTTTCGAGCACCAAAAAGTTGTCCGTCTAGAAGCAAGAACCGCATACGTCACGCTTACGTCGGAGGGGGGCGAGATTAACCTGAGCTAACACTTAAGGCGAGTACGGCAAATAAAAGTTGTAACAAGCAGTAGTGCTGAGCAAAGTGACTAGAACGCAACCACACACTTGTTAAAAAAACACACTTTATAAAGTCAGGCAACACTAACCAGGCTTCGTGTGATTCTGTTTATTTGTACCTTACTTTGACCATCCGTTCACTGTTATTGATCATTGTGGAGAGCAGGCAGACGTTTTGTTTGTTATTATAGCAGCTATCGGATGGAATCAATACATGGGCTGCACAGGTTGTCATGTCCGACTATCACAAGTAGAATCATAATGAAAAATACGTCGGTAAAAAGTGCCTGTAGAAAACTGCTTAGCAAGTAGTCAGTTTAGCTTCGGTTGCTATGCTAACATCACCCATGTTATACCAGAGAAACTTTCATAACAGCGTTGTGATGCCAAACAGCGTCAATTCAGACTGACACCAAACAGCGTCAATTCAGACTGACACACATTCACTTAAGGGGGAACTGGGGATATGTATCAGCTGCTTGTGTGACAGTCAGACAGTGAATACTTTAGAGCCGTGTGAGCTAACCCAGAGCTAACGGGAGAATACACTCCCGTTGAAGAGCAGCCGGCCAGCACTGCAGCGGTCGGTAAATGCCGCTGAAACACATTAATAAACAATGAACCACGGCACTCTGGAGAAAAGTATAAGGTTGGAGAAGTCGTTATTTAATTTAATCTGGCTTCGTATGATTAAAAGCAACGCAGTCCCCGGCCCGTTGTTGTTGTGAGGTGAGCTCCGGCGTTGGGGAGAAACTCAGCGACGTAAACTGTGACGTCATGACGCAGCAGCGGCAGCACCAGTCGGGCTCTGAGCGGTGTGAAAAGAGCCGGCGCTAAACCGAAGAACCGGTTCTGAACCAGAAAAGCTCTAGCACGGAGCTTGAACCGGAGTTGCGTTGGTGTGAAAGGGGCACTAGAGACTCTGCACCGTGCTCTGATGCTGTTGTTTTATGCTTTATGAACGGGGACAACAGAGAAACATATTCTTCATGACCAAAGCTGGAATTGAAATAAAAAAGGAAAGTGAAACTTATGCTCGTCACCCTCTCCCTCCGGTCCACATTAATACAAATGATCCCAATACGTATGATTGTATGAAAAGATCTTAAAATCAATACAAATGTATTTATTATAAACGTTAGTCCTTAACATCTATCACTGTGTATATCACCATTCAAACATCTTTTAAAAGTTGAACAAACCCCACACAGCTCAGTAAAGACTGTGAAATGTTGACTTTATTTGATCATTTCAGTAAAAACTAACGTTCATATTTCTCTTTTTGATTATAATACTGATGAACGTTCAAAACAAAGCACTTTGGCAACTTACCACATACGTTTTAAAATGCTTAATAAGCACCGTAACTTTCATGATATCATTTCTCCGTCATAATCGGTTGTTTCTGTGAACGGCCGACTGTTGTGTGACGGCAAATGCCGCGGCCGCAAGGCATTGTGGGGCAGCATTTTCTCCTCTCCTTTAGGTGAGGGAGGTCCAGTGGTTCCTAAGCTAAAGGAGGTTATAAAGGAAGTTTGAAACCTCCTTTCCTTTCATTTATGGGGCATTTCCACCATGGCGCGGAGCGCGGTTTAAGCGTGCCGTGTCGTGCCGGGCCCGTTTTTGGTTGCGCTTCCACTAGGCCTAGTTCCGGCCCGGGGGTGCTTTTTCACCTCTTTTCTGGCCCGACAAAATCGTGGTTCTATCGGGGCCAACAAACAGGGCTGAGTCGGGCTGAGTATGCTAAACTAGAGAGAGAATCGCTGGCAAGGAGGCTACAACTACAACAAGATGAACATATTTGACCGTGATTTAATTGTAACACACGTTTCAAAATGATGCCGAAGTAACAACATACTGATACCGGTTAGTAAAAACCATGAATTAATGCTTTGGCAAGTCTGCAGACAGACGGCAGGCGAAAAACCTTTTAAAATGCGTGTTTTCTAGATGGAGATTGGCTAAGCTAACGCAGTATATGCTCCGGCACTTATCATGGCTGCCACTGAGGGACTTCCGGGTCATTTCACTCCGTTAGGAAGGTTCCTAAGCTAAATGGACTATTCGACCGCAACCACAGTAGGTACACAGTAGGTACCGTCAACATATGTGTCCGTGCGGAAACAATACCCCCAACCTGTAGTTCCATGAGTGAATTATGTAACCTAGTTAATTAGTGATCACTACAGAGTTTATAAATACCAAAATATTTTGACATACAGACATTTTCTGATGTTTTCTGTTTTTTTGTATACATGAACAAACATAAAGTTAAATAATAGTCAGGGTATTTTCTCCACCGGGTAACAGGGGCGCTGCGCCCTCAAACCAAAATGCAGATTTTCCCCGTGTTAAAGTGATGCCAGAAAACAATATCTCTGTTCCTCGAAAACGGTATAATTCCTCCAGAAATCTGAGAATCAAACAGAGCGTCAGACGGGAGAGACAGCTTTGTTTTTACGCAGCTCCGACGTCACGTTGTTGTTTACGTCACGTTGTTGTTTACGTCACGTTGTTGTTTACGTCACGTTGTGGTTTACGTCAGCAGACATCTTGTATACGGGCGTCCTGTTCTCGTTGATATATTTTATAAACAAGATCAGAGAGTACTCATACTAGGGCTGTGCAATTAATCGTATTTTAATCTCGATTACGATTTTGGCTTGCAACGATTACGAAAACAACGTAATCGAAATAAAACGATTATTATTTTTATAAAAAAAAAAAAAATGTAATTATTATTATTATTATTATTTTTATTTTTTGGTTTTTCAGTTGAATTATACTTAAAGTTCAGGGTAATCAACTGTTAAAAACATACTGTTCACATTTTTGTTTCAATAAATGGATGTTTTCAAAGTAAATGGATAATCGTTTTTAATAATCGTGATATCAATTATTGACCAAAATAATCGTGATTAGGATTTTTGCCATAATCGCACAGCCCTAACTCACACTATACCTACTAGAAACACACCCGATTATCACTGGCCATACCCTTTCCAAAGATCTCCAGATGCTCTTCTCAAGTTAATGAAGTGTCCAACCCATGGGCGTCGCAGCCATTATATGAGGGTGGGACAAGTCCCCCCCACTTTTTCGAATGGTTAGTTTAGACCCCCCCCACTTTTACTATGCGGAAAGTCCGTGAATCGGTCTATCCACTCGCCGCTCTTTGCAGAGCGCTGCAGTGCTTCACTATCAAATGAAATCCATTCCACTTGCTTATTGAGAGAATGCCCAAATCAATGAAACTCCGTTCCATGTTTTCACTGCTACTTTGTTCCAAGGCAGATTCTCACATAGCGCGCGCATGTTCAAGGAGTGTTGTCATAGTTGGACAGCTCAGATCTGTTGTATGAAGCGATGCCGGTAGCGGAGGTAAGGCACACACACCAAATGTTCAGGAAATGGTTAATACAGCGAAAATCAAAGCTGACGATCTCTTGGTTTGATATGTTTTCTCCCCCAGACAACATGGACATAAGAACATTTTTTTCAAAGAAGAGGAAGTAAGTCATCAGCTGGTAGCAGTTAATCAGTTAACAGTGATGGCGGCGTCTCACTTCTGGAGAGGAGTTTCGTCTTTATGTCATGATAGAGAGAGATACAAATACTGAATAGTTTAGATGAGAAAAGGCATCAAAATGCCAGGTTACTAGTATTTATCAGTATTTATTATCACTTCACCACCTCTCTTGACATCTAGGCACTTGAGAGTGAGTCAGAGGCAGAATGCAGGGACAGTGGAGAGAGGTCCATTGCTGAGGTGAGTGATGAAAGGGAAATGACAGTTGAGAGTAAATTGTGATGTGGACTCTCATCCCAGGATTTTAAGGAAATCAGTGGGGATATTGAACAGGAAACATTTCAGTCAAGGGGCATCATATGACCAATATAGACAGAAGAGCAACATTTATTTGAACATTTAAGTCAATGATACCATTCCTTGGTGAACTTAACATCCGTATGGAGTCAGATCAGTCTCAATATTAATAAATGCTCACAGAAGGATTCACAAATGTATTTTGCGATTTATATATAAATGACTCTTCACAACAATATCTCTCAATGCACTCACAAATATTTATTGTTGTATATAAATGTACAAAAAATGGGCATTTAAACTGCTTTTTATTAATTCAAAGACAGCTCTGAATTAATAATCAAATATGTTTCTTTCTTTACTACTGAAATTACAAAATGTACCCATCATTTTCCTCATGCTAGTATAGCCACATAAAAGTATCAAACCACCTGTTAAAATGCACCAGAATACAGGAAATCTATATTTTTTTTCGCCCCCACACCCCCGTTAAAAATGTCCCCCTCACATTCAGGATGCTTCCTACGCCCATGGTCCAACCCATGCTCAAAGTAACACGTGAACAAAGTGGCTTCTTTGTGATGGAAAAACGTTACGTTACAAATCTGGTTAGAAAGGTGTAAAAGCGTCTTCCCTCTCTCAGTCAGAGAGACATCAGGATATAACACATCAGAATCAAAGTTGTATTCACAGTCAGGAAATATATTATATTTGGATTTCAATAAGCTTTAACAAAACACCAAAACTACATCGTCTACAAAAAGCCTTCAGCATCGACAGGAAACAATTGTTCGAGTAATTGAATCTGTATTTCACTAAAAGATTATTTATTTTAAATCAAATGAAAGTGAACATCTTCAGTTTGTGTTTGTTTCTTCTCTCTCAGTGTCCGTGTTGCTGCAGCTCGACGCCCGCTCACCCTCCGCTGCAAACTTCACCTTCCTGCTTGACCTCTGCACACACACACACACACACACACACACACACACACACACACACACACACACACACACACACACACACACACACATTTATTTGATTAATACAGCACTTGCAAATGACTTTTACATACGTTAGTGTTTAATACCTCTTCACTCATGCTTGCAATAACCTTCTTATTTTTGTTGGCGACCAAAAATAAATTGACAAAAATCTTTACCAAAAGAAAGTTGACTAAAGAAAAAGTTGATTCCCAAAAAAAAGAAATACAATTAATGTTAGCGACCAAAAGAAGAAAATAAACAAAAGAAAGTTGCGTTGTTTTTATTTTGGGGGGATTATAAAGCAACTGTCTCTGTCTCAGAGTGAGTCATCTCATAACTAAGTGTTTGTCAGTATATCTGAAATGACTAGGTTAGCTACGTTAGCTAGCTAGCTTACAGAAGATCTGCAGTAACATCAGAAGGAACCATGTGATCACATTGTTAAAATAAGACCATAAAACATTTTAGGTAAGTTTCCAACAACAGAGACAGTTGTCCAGACGGTGTGTTTCTGCTCTTCAGTGTCCCCTCAGTGTTTTGTATTCTCAGGTCATAGAAAAAAAAAGTTGACCAAAAGAAAGTTGACTGAAATAAATTTGACCAGAAAAAAAAGTTGATAAAAAAATTGACAAAAAAAAAGGTTGACTGAAATAAAGCAACAGAGACAGTTTTATATTCTCACGTGTTTCTCTCCGAGTCCTCGGGGGTATCGTGAGATGTCGTCACGGCGACGCTCCGCCCTCTCCCAATCGTCCAACCACAGCGGGCGGCGATGCTCCGACTGCCGGCTCGTGATTCGCTGATAGATGGCCTGATTCTGACGGCCAATCAGAAGAAGCTCCTCCCTCCTCCTGTCAGCATTCAGACTGAAGAGGAAAAATAAACAAACACACGCAGAAAAAATAAATAAAATCTTATTCTCAAACAATCTCGACTATACTCAACAATTTGTTTCTATTTCTTTTGTCTAAACTTGACTTTTTTATCTAAATAAATCTCTAGTTACTTAATTGATTAATTGTTTCTCAGAATAGTTGTCAATTACTTTTCTGTTGATTGACAATCGAGCTTAGGAATCGGACATTTCGGAGTTGGAGACCAAAAACAGCTAAAATGATGTAAGATCATTGGATTTATTATATATATTCATGATGCTTTGTGACTGCCTGATTTAATACGTTCAAGAGATCACTTTATAAAGTGAGGATGGTAAACCACTTCATCTAATAGCTAATTAGGAGTGATTATATTGCTGTCACTGTTGTTCTCCATTTAAAGTGGACCTATCATGCTATATTATAATAATATAGTGTAGGACCATACCTATATAAGGCATATTTATACTTTTTTTTTTTCAAAATACCAAACAGATCATGCATTTTAGCCATGCCTCATTTCGCTCAATTTGACATTTCTAGCTCTGTTTTAGCAAGGGTTGATTCAGTGAGAACAGCACCATCTACAGGCCTGGCATATGTACTACAGCGCCTCCAGCGCTTTCTAACAGCAATGGCCGTGGCTGTCTCCTCCTGATTGGTGGAGTTGGCCCAATAGCCGTAGCGCCACCGTCCTGACGTCAGGACAGTGTTCAAATCTGGATCAGTTTTTATCAGATCCGTTGCAGCCCCTTTTTTAGAGATTTGGGTATGGAGGAAAATAGAGAGGGTTGTGTTTTCTGACACTTGGTGAGTTCCCTGGAACACCGGGGACACATATTCATGTAGAAAAGACGTACACAAGTGCATTTTGCATGATAGGTCCCCTTTAAAGCAACTTCCTGTCTCCCAGAATAACTTATTTTCGGAGACGCTTTAAAGCTCCTGTCAGGATTAAAGATTTTACCGCCCCAGGACGAGAGGCGTTCCCCGCCATCACACGTCCAGATCAATAATTGAGCAGTGTAACAGAGCAGCTCACATCCATTATTTAAAGTCCAACACGGCGCTGGCTTCTTCAGAGGAGAGATAAAGAGTGAGAGGAAAACCCACTAACGGAACAAAAAGTCAGCTCAGTTGAATATAAATAAGGAGTTCCTGATGGCTTCCATCAGGAGAAACGTGCTGCAGCTTCAGAAAGGATGCAGATATAAAAACCCAAATGTTCCACATCTTCAGCAACTTGACCACCCAGCATTTAGAGAACATTCAGCAACTTGAGGAGACATGCACTGCGATATAACTGCAGATCTGCTGTAAGCTATAGCTAACGTAGCTAACCAGGTATCAGAAGGAGTCATGTGATCACATTGTTAAAATAAGCCCATAAAACATTTCAGGTAAGTTTCCATCAACAGAGACGGTTGTTTCTCCTGATGGAAGAGGTTTGGGCCGCTGAAGCACGTCTCTGTCGGCCACCGTTTATACCATATCCAAAGACATGGTACGAAAAAACTAAATATAGCTATAACTATATGTGGCCATACCATGCCATGAGTTTGTTGATCTCACCTCCTCAGGTGGTACTGGTTCTGATGGTCCACCAGACCTTTGGAGCAGACGATATCGGCCAGTTTGGACGCCAGCAGCCGGTTATCTCTGTCGACGACGGACAGACGCTCGTCCTGCAGCTGAACCACACCGGAGACAAAACTGAGAGTAAACCCCTCGAATAGAAATGGTGCAGGGATGTTGTATTTCTCTGTTGGACACTGAAGGCAGCATCTCCCTGGTCCAATGGGATTTCTCCATGAGATTATGTCAGATAATAATCTCTGTGTCAAACAAACGTTTATGATCGTTACACGTTTAGTTCAGCAGGATAATCTCCACATGTTAACACCACTTTATGATTTCTGAAGTTAAAAGCTGATGTTGGGCTATAAAGGAACTACAGCACGGTCACATGACTTCACGTCACCACCGCTAAGCTAAAGGTGGCTAATGTTGGGCTATAAAGGAACTACAGCACGGTCACATGACTTCACGTCACCACCGCTAAGCTAAAGGTGGCTAATGTTGGGCTATAAAGGAACTACAGCACGGTCACATGACTTCACGTCACCACCGCTAAGCTAAAGGGGGCTAATGTTGGGCTATAAAGGAACTACAGCACGGTCACATGACTTCACGTCACCACCGCTAAGCTAAAGGAGGCTAATGTTGGGCTATAAAGGAACTACAAGCACGGTCACATGACTTCACGTCACCACCGCTAAGCTAAAGGGGGCTAATGTTGGGCTATAAAGGAACTACAGCACGGTCACATGACTTCACGTCACCACCGCTAAGCTAAGGCGGCTAATGTTGGGCTATAAAGGAACTACAGCACGGTCACATGACTTCACGTCACCACCGCTAAGCTAAAGGTGGCTAATGTTGGGCTATAAAGGAACTACAGCACGGTCACATGACTTCACGTCTCCACCGCTAAGCTAAAGGCGGCTAATGTTGGGCTATAAAGGAACTACAGCATGGTGAATGATTGCAATCGAACACACCGTCCAGTTTGTGTGTGTGTGTGTGTGTGTGTGTGTGTGTGTGTGCGTGTGTGTGTGTGTGTGTGTGTGTGTGTGTGTGTGTGTGTACCTGTAGTTTCTTCAGTTTCAGCTGGATGTGAGCAGGTGTCTTCACCCCCTTGTTGTCCACTACTGGCAGGGAGGAGTTCACCTGCACAGGTAAACACAGATGAGCTTTGTGATGTGGTTTGAGTTACCAAACTACAGCGACTCAAACCTTAAACTAAATCTCTGCATAGGATCATCATTCTAGATTTTAAATAACTTATCTTCCAGTCCTTCACAAACCAGTCCTTCACAACCCAGTCCTTCACCTGCCAGTCCTTCACAACCCAGTCCTTCACCTGCCAGTCCTTCACAACCCAGTCCTTCACCTGCCAGTCCTTCACAAACTAGTCCTTCAACACCCAATCCTTCACCTTCCAGTCCTTCACAAACCAGTCCTTCACAACCCAGTCCTTCACAACCCAGTCCTTCACAAACTAGTCCTTCAACACCCAATCCTTCACCTTCCACTCTCCATAAGCAAATTCTCAACCTCCAAGTCCTACACTATCCAGTCTTTCCTCTTCCTCAAAGTATTTTACCTCCCAGTCCTCCACCTCCCAGTCCTCCACCTCCCAGTCCTCCACCTTCCAGTCCTCCACCTCCCAGTCCTCCACCTCCCAGTCCTCCAGCTTCCAGTCCTCCAGCTTCCAGTCCTCCAGCTTCCAGTCCTCCACATCCCGGTCCTCCACCTCCCAGTCCTCCACCTCCTACCTTCTTGCGGTGGTTCTGGTAGTGGTTCTGGTCCCATCTCTGCTGCAGGTACCGGTTGGTGACGGGATTCAGCGGCTGGTAGGACCTGTGCATGCTGCAGCTCTGTGGACGAACTAAAGTGTGTGTGTGTGTGTCTGTGTGTGTATGTGTGTGTGTGTGTGTGTGTTTGGAAGTTGTCCCCATGGAGATGTACCCCTCTGCATCTCATTACAGCCATATAATGTTACTATTAATTATTACTGAGCTGAGGAGGTCTGCACACACACACACACACACACACGCACACACACACACACGCACACACACACATACATACACACACACACACACACACACACACACACACACACACACACACACGCACGCACACACACACACACACACACACACACACACACACACACACACACACACACACACACACCATGAACAGATCAAGAAAGAAAATCAAATTGATTGTGTTCAGGCTTAAAATAAGAAGGTTCGTTATATTTTATTTGTAGTTTTGTTTTATGTCACCCCCTTCTCTCTCTCTCCCATTGCTTTACACTGTCGTCTGTTAAATACAAGCGAAAGATTAGAAATGATCGTCTTCCCAAAGTTTTTCGGCAATGCTGATCTGATGAACGCACCTGTAGTGGACGTCTCACCTGAAAGGTTCATCCTGTGTGTCTTTGGCTTCTCATCGTCTTGTTTATTTGTTACAGAGCCTCTCTGAATATGAACCGGTCAGAAATGACGAGAATATAAAACACACTCATTTCAATTCTCCATGTTTCTCCTCTGAATGAAGATGGAAGAGGACGCCGGAGGCAGATTACAAACAGCGAGGACACCATGTCTTTGATTTCATCCGGGTGTGTGAGTGTGTGTGTGTGTGTGTGTGTGTGTGTGTGTGTGTGTGTGTGTGTGTGTGTGTGTGTGTGTGTGTGTGTGTGTGTGTGTGTGTGTGTGTGTGTGTGTGTGTGTGTGTGTGTTTGCAGGATTAATTGAGCATGTTTTGGGTGTGTGTTTCTCCTTTTGCTGTGATGAAACGCCGTGGGGAATCCATTTAATTTGAAGTCTGATTATCATGATGAGAGACCAATCAGGGAGAGTGATGGTGTGTGTGTGTGCGTGTGTGCGTGTGTGTGTGCGTGTCTGTTTGGGTGTGTGTTTGTGTGTGTGTGTGTGTGTGTGTGTCTGTGTCTGTGTCTGTGTGAGAGTGTGTGTGTGTGTGTGTGATTGTTTGGGTGTGTGTGTGTGTGTTTGTGTGTGTGTGTGTGTGTGTGTGTGAGAGTGTGTGTGTGTGTGATTGTTTGGGTGTGTGTGTGTGTGTGTGTGTGTGTGTGTGTGTGTGTGTGTGTGTGTGGGTGACGCCTCAGTAGAAATGAAGAGTTTGTTTAATGTGGGAAAAGGAGGATTGTTCAAACACTGCGTCTTCGTGCAGCGGGGGGAAGCTTACAGTGACCGATTCCATGAAGCTCCTTAATTTAACAAAATGTCCTTAAAGCTGGGTAGCACTGGAGAAGCTTTTTAATTCATCCAACAGAAAACCCCAGCCTTGTGTTGCAAACTCTTTTCAGATAACAGGAGCTATCAGCTAAATCCAGCAGGAAGTTGGCACGTTGACACTGACAGCCAGTCCCCTCCGTTAAAAGACCCTCCCCAAAATGATCCTTATCAACGTAAACATAACATGTGGTGTGAATCCAGTCCATCTGAGTGACTCCCGTCCACAGATCCAGGTCCAGGCTGGGACTCCGCTCCAGTGTCTCCCTGGATCCACTGCTCCGGGTTTTCGGTTGCATTGTACTAACAGCCATTTATCCCTGTGTGCTGTGTGTCTGTTGCTGTCTGTAGTGTGTCTGTAAACGGCTGTAAACCCTGGGAATATCACCTCCTCTCATGGAATACCTGGGATCCGTGAATCTCCCCTCGCGACCGGCCAACTGACGTCCCAAAGTGTGTGTTTCTCCCCGGGATGTGAGCGCCTGAACCCGGGAGCACGTTGACGGTTATCCGCCAGTTTGGGAGCTAATCATAACCGTTCTTTTTTAAACTGGGATTACTGGGACATTTATACATGAACGGTGGTCGGATACGGATTTCAAACGGGGTAAGTGTCTCTGTTACATCTTGGAAGTTGTGGTGGAGTCCACTTTTTATATTTTAAACGCGGGATACTTAGCTATCCTTGGGGTTAGCTTAGCTTAGCATAGCTTAGCTTAGCTGCCTTTGTCTGCAGAGACCGGAGAGCTAAGGAGCATGAGTCCATTATCGGACACGTCCCCGTCTGACCTGCTTCTAATACATGAATGAGATAAGATGAGCATGGGTGGGAGAAGTACTCGCATCTTGTGGTAAAAGTAGAAGTACTCAGATGTACTTGAGTAAAAGTAGAAGTACCAGAGTGTAGGAATACTCTGTTTCAGTAAAAGTCCTGCATTCAAAATGTTCCTCAAGTAAAAGTAGAAAGGTATTCTCATCAAAATATAGTTAAAGTAGCGACAGTAAAAGTAGTCATTGTGCAGATTGGTCCATTTCAGAATAATATATATGATATGTTTTATAATGATTGATCATGAAAGTGTTCTCAAAGCTGGTAAAGGTGCAGCTAGTTTGAATGACTTTGTATACTGCAGGGTAGCTTGTGGATTTACTCCAGGTGGAACTAAAGTCTGATTTAACACTTGATTATATTTCACATCATTCATCCACATCTGTGAAGTAACTAAAGGTATTAATACATGTAGTGGAGTACAAGTACACACTATGAAAGGCCAGAACACACTTCAAATCAAACTTTATTTATAGAGCACTTTCCATACACAAAGGTAACTTTCACAAACTAAACAGACAAAATAAAAACAATACTATCTCCCAGGTAAATAACCACAGTAACACATTCATATATTCATGAAACAGCTTTAACAACTTAAACAAAATGCATCTCTAAAAAGTGGACTGACTCTAAGTCACAAAAGAGTGTCATATTTAAATACTTTATTGTGTTTGTCTGCATCAGTTAAATGCTACCTGATGCAACCATTCTATGTGGACATGTCACATGTTTACATATAATTAAATATACCCACATAAAGAAACATTTTCTATTACTTGTTATACTTTATGTACATTGTGTTGATAATACTTTTGCACTTTTACTTAAGTAGCTTTTATGACATGATCATTTAACTTAATATACACCCTCCACTTGCTCCTGTTGTGTAATATCCCTGTAGTTTTGCTGTAAAATAAAAATAAATGCCAGCTGGCAGAGGTGGAAATATAAACACTTGTCCGATAATGGATCTATACGTTTGACAGGGAGGCTGAAAGCGCCGCATCGGTAGACGTCCGTCACACGACAAATAGGACAAGTAATCAACAGTTATATAAACCAAATGTGCGATATTAGATATTGGCTCTTATATGTGACATATCGCCTGTAATGTCAGCTTTGTTGTGCGGGTGTAAATATTGTAAAACGGCTAAAGATCTCACCATGAAACCCTAAAGCAGCTCTGCGTCCGATAATGGATCTCGTTAGCATTATAGCGGGCCACAGTGGGCCCTGCTTATAACTGCATACTTTCCCTCAAATACCTTCATATAATTCGATGTGGCACTCTTTAGTGGGTGTTATTGTGTGTATTTAACACTCATATTATCAAGCTAACGCATCTGTGAGACGTTATTGGTGTGTGTGTGTTAGCTCTGATGCTAAAGGGCAGTGAGATCAAGGGCCGACTAGCTTTTTCCAGATATCCGGCTAACGGGAGCTAGGTTAGCTAGCTCCGTGGGAATGGTGTGTTTCCTAAATGTTCCTGATTCTTTACGTGTGAAATCAACCAATGTAACACCCTATAGGTTATAAGCATTTTAATCTTTGTCTTTGTCTATCGTCTCCTCGACAAAAACAGGCAAACCAACCAATAATATGTAACGTGGCTAACGCAGATGCTGGCTAACTATGATATACATAAATATCCCCTGATCTGATTATTCAATTAGATAAACTGTATTGATCCCAATTTGGGAATTATATTCGTAACAGCAGCATGTAGATAAGGCATTGTACATACAAAATAAACAACAGTAAGATATATAAATATAAGATGTGAAAACAGTGATACACATAATCAATAATGGATGATATATATCTATAGAATATGAATAAACAACGTTACTCAGCAAACACACCTGCTGGAACACACCTGAGAGTGTGTGTGACCTCAGGGTTTCCATATTATCTATTTCTGAGACTTTCTGTTGTTTTGTCTGGTCTCTTCTGCAGGATAGGGTTAGAGCTCCATCCTTGTGTTTTGGTTGTGTTTTGCCGGTGAGATACATGAAGACTTGAAGAGATCAGATGCTGCTTCCTGAATGAGATCACACACTTCCTGTGATGCTGACACTCAATTCATTTGATTACACTTTTTATTGGGATAAATAACAGCCAGTGAAGGAGGGAGACACCTGTCATGTATTGAAATAATTAGTTGTTTGATTACTACAGGGGAGACCCTGAAGGCAACATCTCCCTGGTCCAATGGGATCCCTCCATGTGATTTAGAATTATTGCAGAAAATAATCTCTGTGTCAAACAAACGTTTATGATACACATGACTTCACGTCACCACCGCTAAGCTAAAGGTGGCTAATGTTGGGCTATATAGGAACTACAGCACGGTCACTAGGGATGGGTATCGTTTGAAATATATCGATTCCGGTTCTTATCGATTTTCCGTTTCGATTCCAAAATTGTAAAAGAAAGAGGTCAAACGTTTAGATAACAAACATATCTTTATTCTCTAAAGCTTTAACTGACATTTTTACAAATAAAAAATATACATGCAATACAGATGTATTGCACAATAGCTGTGCTTTATGTTAACTGAGCTATGCCTGTGGCAAGCTATCAACAGGCATTACTCTGTGCCTTGTCTTTTTCTGTTTTAGTGTAGTGGAGCCTCACTTTAGAGCGTTTACCGCCATCCATCTTTGGTGTTATGAAGTGACTGAGCTCGTGAACTGTCTACGGGAGGGCGGGGGGAGCCTCGCTGCGGGGCCACTGTGGACCTCTGTCGCCTGTCAGCGCAACTTACATGATGCCGTTTAAAAAAATTAAGGGCGGTGCCGGTCGTCAGCGAACCGAGCCGGCCGTCAACGGCCCGCTGACGACCGGCCGTTCTGTGATTCTCCAGAACACACAGATGGCCAGTCCGCCCTTACCCTGTATTAACGGTTCCTAAACGCGGTAGACCCTGTATTCCACCGGGTCCGTCTGCGCCGCGGTGACCCGGTGGAATACAGGGTCTACCGCGTTTAGGAACCGTTAAGCAGAACCAAAATTGTGTATTTTGTATGGGTACCCGGTACCCGGCATTTTGTTATCGGTTCTCATCTGGAACCGAGTTTCGGTTCCCAACCCTAACGGTCACATGACTTCACGTCACCACCGCTAAGCTAAAGGTGGCTAATGTTGAGCTATAAAGGAACTACAGCACGGTCACATGACTTCACGTCTCCACCGCTAAGCTAAAGGTGGCTAATGTTGGGCTATAAAGGAACTACAGCACGGTCACATGACTTCACGTCACCACCGCTAAGCTAAAGGTGGCTAATGTTGAGCTATAAATGAACTAACAGTCACATTTGTGTGTGAGGTGGTACATAGACACTAGGGCCTACTGTTGGGACCCATGCCATTTGTTAGCACTTTATGTTGGTGATGAAAGCCTGTCAATAGAAATGCAGATATCCAGTCTAGTATTAACATCCAAAGGGTCGGTTATATCTTCCATCTTACCTGAGCAGATGTGAAAGCCATAAACAAAGTAAGCTGTACTACGTTCACACACCTTTGTACCTCTGCTTCAATTTCAAAGTGTTTCTATTTTTAGACGCTGTGTTGAGGCCTCTGTTTGACCAGCCGTTAAACATTAAGGAGGAGATAAAACAGAAACACCATCTCCGTCTTCCACGTGTGCTCTGATGATAATTACATTATTATGCTATTATGTCACTCTTTAGTGTCCCCTGGTCTCCCAGCTGTGTGCGTCACTCTTTAGTGTCCCCTGGTCTCCAGCTGTGTGCGTCACTCTTTGGTGTCCCCTGGTCTCCAGCTGTGTGCGTCACTCTTTGGTGTCCCCTGGTCTCCAGCTGTGTGCGTCACTCTTTAGTGTCCCCTGGTCTCCAGCTGTGTGCGTCACTCTTTGGTGTCCCCTGGTCTCCAGCTGTGTGCGTCACTCTTTGGTGTCCCCTGGTCTCCCAGCTGTGTGCGTCACTCTTTAGTGTCCCCTGGTCTCCAGATGTGTGCGTCACTCTTTAGTGTCCCCTTGTCTCCCAGCTGTGTGTCACTCTTTAGTGTCCCCTGGTCTCCCAGCTTTGTGCGTCACTCTTTAGTGTCCCCTGGTCTCCCAGCTGTGTGCGTCACTCTTTAGTGTCCCCTGGTCTCCAGCTGTGTGCGTCACTCTTTGGTGTCCCCTGGTCTCCAGCTGTGTGCGTCACTCTTTGGTGTCCCCTGGTCTCCCAGCTGTGTGCGTCACTCTTTGGTGTCCCCTGGTCTCCAGCTGTGTGCGTCACTCTTTGGTGTCCCCTGGTCTCCCAGCTGTGTGCGTCACTCTTTAGTGTCCCCTGGTCTCCCAGCTGTGTGTCACTCTTTAGTGTCCCCTGGTCTCCCAGCTGTGTGCGTCACTCTTTAGTGTCCCCTGGTCTCCCAGCTGTGTGCGTCACTCTTTAGTGTCCCCTGGTCTCCCAGCTGTGTGCGTCACTCTTTGGTGTCCCCTGGTCTCCCAGCTGTGTGCGTCACTCTTTGGTGTCCCCTGGTCTCCCAGCTGTGTGCGTCACTCTTTGGTGTCCCCTGGTCTCCAGATGTGTGCGTCACTCTTTGGTGTCCCCTTGTCTCCCAGCTGTGTGCGTCACTCTTTGGTGTCCCCTGGTCTCCCAGCTGTGTGCGTCACTCTTTAGTGTCCCCTGGTCTCCAGATGTGTGCGTCACTCTTTAGTGTCCCCTGGTCTCCAGATGTGTGCGTCACTCTTTAGTGTCCCCTTGTCTCCCAGCTGTGTGCGTCACTCTTTAGTGTCCCCTGGTCTCCCAGCTTTGTGCGTCACTCTTTAGTGTCCCCTGGTCTCCCAGCTGTGTGCGTCACTCTTTAGTGTCCCCTGGTCTCCCAGCTTTGTGCGTCACTCTTTAGTGTCCCCTGGTCTCCAGCTGTGTGCGTCACTCTTTAGTGTCCCCTGGTCTCCCAGCTGTGTGTGTCACTCTTTAGTGTCCCCTGGTCTCCCAGCTGTGTGCGTCACTCTTTAGTGTCCCCTGGTCTCCCAGCTGTGTGCGTCACTCTTTAGTGTCCCCTGGTCTCCCAGCTGTGTCCGTCACTCTTTAGTGTCCCCTGGTCTCCCAGCTGTGCGTCACTCTTTGGTGTCCCCTGGTCTCCCAGCTGTGTGCGTCACTCTTTGGTGTCCCCTGGTCTCCCAGCTGTGTGCGTCACTCTTTAGTGTCCCCTGGTCTCCCAGCTGTGTGCGTCACTCTTTAGTGTCCCCTGGTCTCCCAGCTGTGTGTGTCACTCTATAGTGTCCCCTGGTCTCCCAGCTTTGTGCGTCACTCTTTAGTGTCCCCTGGTCTCCCAGCTGTGTGCGTCAATCTTTAGTGTCCCCTGGTCTCCCAGCTTTGTGCGTCACTCTTTAGTGTCCCCTGGTCTCCCAGCTGTGTGCGTCACTCTTTAGTGTCCCCCGGTCTCCAGCTGTGTGCGTCACTCTTTGGTGTCCCCTGTTCTCCCAGCTGTGTGCGTCACTCTTTGGTGTCCCCTGGTCTCCCAGCTGTGTGCGTCACTCTTTAGTGTCCCCTGGTCTCGCAGCTGTGTGCGTCACTCTTTAGTGTCCCCTGGTCTCCAGCTGTGTGCGTCACTCTTTAGTGTCCCCTGGTCTCCGTTGTGTTTGAGCTTCTTCAGCGTTTGGTTTCTGCAGCTGTTAGTAAACGCTGCGCATGTCTCCTCAAGTTGCTGAATGTTTTCTAAAAGCTGCACGTGTTGTCAAGTTGCTGAAGATGTTTCTTCATGTGTACACGAACAGTTGGGTTTTTATATCTGCATCCAGTCTGAAGCTGTTACTCCTGATGGAAGAGTTTTGGGACGTAGTAACGTGCATCTGTTGGCCATCATATATTTACCATGTGCAGGTTTTTCAGCAGTATTTCCCCACATTGTGCAGTTTAAGCTGTGCAGTGTGCTGACGGAGCTTCCCCCCCCCCCCCCCCCCCCTCCCCCCTGCTGGATAATCAATAAGATGGAGTGTCCTGTGTAATGTACAGAATAGTGATGGATGCAGGCTGAACATGCTGCACTCAGCTCGCCGTGCACGTCCTGAACAAAACGCTGCCTCGGCTTTTTTTGTCCATCATAAAAAGCTTTAGAGAGACGCGTCACATTCAGGAACAGATAACGGGCATCAAGCTCCAGCTCACCTCCCAGCATTTTATCAACATTCATGGACAGAAAAGAGTTCAATGATAAAAGTCAGACTGGATTAAAGTCAATCTTCGTTATACAGTTTAACTTTGACTCACACATTTTCACACTGTACCAGTATCAGTACCAGTCCATGTCATGGACATTTCTACTGATCATAATTCCATTGTTGAGGTCTACTAGAATAGATTTATATTGTGCAATTTTCCAAACTCACATTGGTTTCTCATACAGCATCTCTGTAAAGTATGTGTATTCACTCTCTGTCCCAAACGGCTTGTTGGAGCTCCTGCCCCCCCCCCTGGTCGTTTTTGTTTGTATTGCCGCTTATCAGCTTTTATCGCCCATTTTGAAGAGCAGCAAACGGCTTCAGCAGCAGAAGGTGTTTTTCTGTTGTTGTTTTTATAGCAGCTATCAGGTGTGATCGATGTTAGTAGCCAGAGTTCCCGTTAGCCGGTAATTACCGGACTATGACCGGTAAAATATGCTGAAGACTGCAAATCTAAATCTCTCCGGTCAAAATCATTTTCCCTTAGCGCAATACCGCATCAGTTGCGCCACTTATGTGACAGACAAAAGAGTATGTGACAGACAAAAATAGTCAATTCTAATGTCTAACATTTAATGTGGAGAAAGAGATGTCCTGTATGTAAACTAAACCTAAACTAGTTATAGATATGTTTAGTTTTACTGTCGGGTCACTCATTACTGGATCCGCGAGCTGCATGATACTGACGGGCTGTCAGGAGAGAGAGAGCGCTCCGTTTATTATTCCCGCGTTTTTGTAAGTTACTGAACACTTTTGAATAATGTAGTTAATCTACTATAATTAGTTTGTTTAATATCGAATCATATCAATTTGTTTTAAAGCTCAATAAATAACAAAGAAGACCTTTGACCGGCACTTTTCTCATTTTGTCCGGAAGATTTCAACTTTAACGGACATGTTGACCGGCAAGAAAATATTCTAATGGGAACTCTGTTAGTAGCAAACACTTAACTATGGCACGCTGAAGAAGAGTCTTAAAGTAATTCTTCAATTAAATGTAACTTCGTAAGACAAGACAAGCCGCCATTGTTGTTATTGTGATTTATCAGCAAAAAAACTAAAACTATTTTCAAATATGCTATTTTGTAATAAATTCCCATGTGTGTTGCCTGTTCATCTCTTTTGTCATTTACCCCTTGTTTAATCAGTGTGTAAATGTTATCTTTTGGGGGGCATTACCTTAAAAAACGGGCCATCTGGTTTTCACTTTTCCCCCAGTTGTATCAAACTCCAATTTAAAATGTATTTTATTTGAACTCTTAGCAGCAATGACTTCTAGCCACCGTTTCTGATAGGGCCGTGGGCCTAAAGCCCGCCCACATTTGAGATATTACGTTATATCTAGGGATGTCCCGATCACCTTTTTTTGCTCCCGATCCGATTCCGATCATTTGATTTTGACAATCTGCCGATACCGATTTTTCCCGATCCGATCTTTATGCAATGCATTAAGAGAAAAAAAAGGTAACAGATAACGGCTGGTCATCCAACGCGATGAATTCAGCTATCTTGGCTGTTATTTTTTTGGCCTTTTCACTGTTCTGGGGCAGTTTCTCTTTCCTTTTAAAAGTCTCTGAAAGTGTCGGTTGTTTCAGTGCCGTTACCTGAGTGGCCGCTGTGTACTCGTCGTGTTGTTGTTGGTGTTTGTTTCTCAGGTGGCGTATTAGATTGGTCGTGTTGAACGTAGCTCTGTTCTTTCCACCACGCGGAACCTCCGCCTTGCAAACATTGCATCTGGCTGTTACACTGCCTTCGCTTTCAATTTTATAATACTTCCAAACTCCTGAAATGTTCTCTGTCCCGAGTCACCAGCTGAACGTAGCCTCTCGTTAGCTTACTGCTACTATTAGACACTGCGCCCACTCTGTTGCCAGATTTGAGAGAAATAAGCAACCAGGTCTATGAAAACAAGCCCAAAAGAAGCAACACATACATGATGTTGTGTAATTTTAAACCAAAACTAAGGCCTCAGGATGACTTTAAGACGTGAACATGGTCATTTTTGTTTTGTAACATTAAATAAAATAATTAAAAAAAATAAAAATAAAAATTCCGATCCCCGATTTTTTTCTCCCGATTCCGATCTTATGAAAATCCCGTGATCGGCTCCGATCCCCGATCACGTGATCGGATCGGGACATCTCTAATAGGAGACCTTTAAGTGTATCAAACTCAGATGTAGTTAACTAACCAGCAATGACTTCTAGCCACCGTCTCTCTGGTGCTCTGGCAGAGAAGTGGTCGCCCTCAGTTGCACGTGATGCTAAGCTTTCCAGAGCATCTGCTGAAACAGGATGCCGGGGGTTTCCACCGATCACAGGTGAAGGGTTTTATTCTATTGAAACCAAAGCCCAGCAGAGGTAGGATTTCCCCTGACCTGTGGAAGTGAGAGAGGCTCGGCTTAAGTGGTTTCACTTTCACACCCACCATGCTACTCTGTGGTGTCTGAAGGAGAGCTAGCTCATGTTAGCTGTTAGAGATATGCTCACGTGGCTTAGAGTTGCAATACGATGCATTCAAGCTCTACTCAGTGATTTTGAGCATCTTTGTCATGATGTGCTTTTATTTTTGATTAATTTCAGGTGTTTGAAGGATATGTTTTCATAGCTAAATAAGATATTAGAGTGATGTATTGATATTATACCAATATCGTGATATGAGGATGGATATTGTGTTAGATATTTGTAAATCCTTCAAGTGTCTTTTCCTGGTTTTAAAGGATGAATATTAGTAAAATTGTCGTTTTCTAAATGTAACACACTGCTCTAGCACTATTATTTGTCTTCCATTATATCTACATAATAAATTATTAGTTATAAATTCATTGTAGAAAAATGTTGTGAAAGCACCAATAATCAACCCTACAATGTCGTCACTACCATTTATTGAGGTACAGTAATATTGGATATCTCTATATCCCTGTCGTATATTCAAGGATACTAAGACCTATTAAACCAGCTTTAAATGTACAAATTAGTTATTTTCATCAAAGCACATATTTAAATTAAACTACAATCATTTATTCGCAGATCATTTGAATTGTGTGTTGTGCAAATAGCAATAAAGTACAACAACCTATTTGAATTCAGAAATCAGCAAACCCTGCAGCTCCTGATGCTTTCACTGAGCGACTCTGTGTATCACACACACACACACACACACACACACACACACACACACGCGCCCTGTGCTTCTCTCTGAGCGTCTGCAAATTAATTATCCACCAACAGAGTTCAGAGGAAAGTCACTGCATCCCAAAGTGTTGTTTCTTTAATTATTTAGCAGAGCTCCAAACTGCAGGGATAAGTACGAGTTTAAGAAAAACGCTGCTGCTTTAATTCGGTTTTGTTTTCTGCAAAATAAACTGTACTGTAGTTAAAGGTATTTAGCTTGTTGTGGTGTTCCCTCTCCTTTAGTGTGAGCTAGGGCTGTGCGATTATGGCAAAAATCCTAATCACGATTATTTTGGTCAATAATTGATATCACGATTATTAAAAACGATTATCCATTTACTTTGTGAACAGTATGTTTTTAACAGTTGATTACCCTGAACTTTAAGTATAATTCAACTGAAAAACCAAAAAATAAAAATAATAATGATAATAATAATAATTACAATTACATTTTTATTTTTTTTTATAAAAATAATAATCGTTTTATTTCGATTACGTTGTTTTCGTAATCGTTGCAAGCCAAAATCGTAATCGAGATTAAAATACGATTAATTGCACAGCCCTAGTGTGTTGTATAGGTTTTGGTGCATGTAAATGGTCTGCAAAGGCTGAAATCCATGGGGTAGTTTGTCTCCCACAAACTCCCATGTCATCATACCGGTATAAAGACATTGCAGTGTTTCCCCTAGGATGGAGTCATAGCAGCGGTGCTAAGGCACGTGGTGCTAAGGCACGTGGTGCTAAGGCACGTGGTGCTAAGGCACGTGGTGCTAAGGCACGTGGTGCTAAGGCACGCGGTGCTAAGGCACGTGGTGCAGCGGTGCTAAGGCACGCGGTGCTAAGGCACGTGGTGCAGCGGTGCTAAGGCACGTGGTGCTAAGGCACGTGGTGCTAAGGCACGTGGTGCAGCGGTGCTAAGGCACGCGGTGCTAAGGCGCTAAGGCACGCGGTGCTAAGGCACGTGGTGCAGCGGTGCTAAGGCACGTGGTGCAGCGGTGCTAAGGCACGTGGTGCAGCGGTGCTAAGGCACGCGGTGCTAAGGCACGTGGTGCAGCGGTGCTAAGGCACGTGGTGCAGCGGTGCTAAGGCACGCGGTGCTAAGGCACGTGGTGCAGCGGTGCTAAGGCACGTGGTGCAGCGGTGCTAAGGCACGTGGTGCAGCGGTGCTAAGGCACGCGGTGCTAAGGCACGTGGTGCAGCGGTGCTAAGGCACGTGGTGCAGCGGTGCTAAGGCACGTGGTGCTAAGGCACGTGGTGCTAAGGCACGTGGTGCAGCGGTGCTAAGGCACGCGGTGCAGCGGTGCTAAGGCACGCGGTGCTAAGGCACGTGGTGCAGCGGTGCTAAGGCACGTGGTGCTAAGGCACGTGGTGCTAAGGCACGTGGTGCAGCGGTGCTAAGGCACGTGGTGCTAAGGCACGTGGTGCTGCGGTGCTAAGGCACGCGGTGCTAAGGCACGCGGTGCTAAGGCACGCGGTGCTGCGGTGCTAAGGCACGTGGTGCTAAGGCACGTGGTGCTGCGGTGCTAAGGCACGCGGTGCTAAGGCACGCGGTGCTAAGGCACGCGGTGCTAAGGCACGCGGTGCTGCGGTGCTAAGGCACGTGGTGCTAAGGCACGTGGTGCTGCGGTGCTAAGGCACGCGGTGCTAAGGCACGCGGTGCTGCGGTGCTAAGGCACGTGGTGCTAAGGCACGTGGTGCAGCGGTGCTAAGGCACGTGGTGCTAAGGCACGTGGGCCCAGCATAATGTGAGCGTGGAGCGTGTAGAATTGTGTGTGCACGTGCGAAGTGCGCCCCGCCAATTTGTTTCTATGTGTCTGCCAGCACAAGAAAGGCTCTTGAGGCCTAGGTAGCACCAGGGCCGGTTCTAGACTATTTGCTGCCCTAGGCGAGATTTCATATATAAAGAATAAATGAAAAATCTCTACAAAAGACAAATACACTACAAAAACAGAAACTTATTGACATGGGTAATATCGTCAAAATGGCTTCAAATTAGGGCTGTGCGATTATGGCAAAAATCATAATCACGATTATCTTGGTCAATAATTGATATCACGATTATTAAATACGATTATTCATTCAATAATAATAATAATTCATTTTGGAGCGCACTTCCCCAAGCTACTAAACATATATAAATATGATAAATACAAATCAATTAGATTAAAATGAATTAGATCAAATATGTTGCACTGTCACACCCTAGCAAAGCTAAATAATCGTTTTTTTCGATTATGTTGTTTTCGTAATTGTGGCAGGCCAAAATCGTAATTGCGATTAAAATACGATTAATTGCACAGCCGTACTTCAAATGTATTCAGTATTGTATGAACATGTTTGAATTGGGGGGTGGACGTCACATCCTCTAGGGGGGTCCGGGGGTATGCCCCCCCCGGGAAGATTTTTTTGAACGTTTTAAAGTAAAATGCTTCAATCTGGTGCACTTTGAGCAGAATGACTAGAGCCCTGATCTAGGGGAACTCTAAAACACCCATATGAAAAAGATCGGTTTACATTTTAATAATCAAATAAGTGAACATAACCAATAACCTACCAGAGCCAATAACAAATAAATGGAACGTATTTTATTTTTGTGGTTCATTCATATCTTATTTTACCTAGTTAACATTTATTTATTTATGCATATGTTTGTATCTCTCCAACGTTAAACGATATTTCTGGTTTACTGTCCTATAGTATACACTGGAATGATTTCAAACCTGTTTTTATTCATCCTGATAATTATAAAGGAGTGCCTTGGAAATATGTGTTTACATAATTTGTAAACACATATTTGTTTGAGACCCACTGAGATAACTGAGACTAAAATGACACTCAGAGAGTCCTTTGCCTCCCTGAGCCTCTCAGTCTGACAGGAGAGCTCTCCTCCACCCTGGCTGTAGAAACATCTACTTCTTATATCCGTTAGCGCAGCTAGCACCAGATTCTAATAACAACAGCGCCGGTACCGGTGCGCCCTCTCTCTCTCTCTCTCCCTCGCTCGCTCTCTCGCTCCCACGCTCGCACTTTGGCTGTGAGCTGTGGGCGCCAGATAAGCCAACATCCCCCACTTTCATCACTTACTTTCAAAGTTATTCAACTGATGAAGTGCAAGATGAACCCGAACGAAAGCAAAGAGGAAATGGGTAAAGTCTTGGGAGGCGAAACATTCTGCTCCGTTGTGCATTCACTTCCGGTAAAAGTTCCTTCAAAATAAGAGTCCCGATCTTATTACTACCAAAATAAAAGTGCTAAACGAAACTTTACCATAGGAAAATATTGGCCTACAAATATAATCACTTCTATAAAAAGGTAACGCATTTTAAATATAGTTAGACACATTAAAGGTCATTTACAGCATTAATAATTAATATCTAATTCTTAACTGTGAATGGTTTTCATGTATTTAACATTAGAAATGTATTAGTCTGGCCAATGACAGAACCACAATCAAGACTTCAATGCTGAAGGGCCAGTGGGTCTGTGGTGGGGGTCAGCACAAAGGTCAAGAAAACCCACATTTGAAAGGGAGACAGCGGATGACCAAGAAACTAGTGACTTGCTCAATTCATTTGTGAGGGATCTGTGAAGAACAGCAGCTGCACGACTGGTGTTTAGTATACCAGCAATTGAGGGAGAAGTTTACGACCACTTAGGTTTCAAATAATTGTGTTAATTACTTATTGTAAAGCATTTGAACATTCTTTTGTGTCACATGTTCATTATTAAGTTGATGTATAACTGTATATAAGGTGACTAAAATGGCAACCGTATTTTCAGTTTTGGTAACCAAAAGCTGATGCCTGGTTGCCTGGCAACCACTTTTAAAAGTTAGCGTTGAGCCCTGCTAACATTAATTTGGATTGCTGTTTGAAGACGTTGGTGTCGGTTCGTCATTGTCTCGTCTTGTAAAAAGTATTTAAATATAAAAATAAAACGGTTCTTGTGGTGTTAAATCTTTGGAGGGAGTGAGGCTTTAATGCTAAGCTAAGCTAAGCTAACCAGCTGCTGGCTGTAGCTTCATTTCTATTCATTTGATTTGGAAAAACGGACTAATTGTGATTTTTTTGTTACTACTATTGCAACATGATATCAGGGGAATTAAACGTTATGAACAATTACAAATAGTCCATGTTGTAAAGTAAATTGGGATTAATTGTGCGTCTCTAATCAGTATTTCACAGACAGGAGAGAATCAATCTGAACATCCTAACTGTCAGTAAGAAAGGGAATGAACACATTTTACAAATTCCTTTAGCTCTGGATAAATGTGCTCCAGATGTTTCCCCCACGCTGTTCCTCTTGAATACAGATTCCTTTTGACTTTGTTCTGCAGCCTCCAGACCCGAGGAGTCTGCAGTACTTGAATATTTCCAGTTTATGCTTCAAATGCTTCGACCCCGGTACATCATGGAGGCAAATATTGTTTTCTTACTCCACTACCAGGTAGGGATGCATATCGTTGACTTTTTTACGATACCGATACTCAACAGATACATATCGTGATACTTTCATGTTGCATAAGGGAAACATTTAATCATCCTGCAATTACTCCCATGAAGCTCTTTATGATATAGTTAACGTCAAATTAATATTAAATTCAATTGTGGGACTTGGACCTTTTAGTACTGAACAAACACGTTATCTATGAAGAAAACTGATTCTGCAATATCATTTATATCAACCATCAGGCGTGAATAGCACATCTTGTCAATGGAAAAAGAAAACAGCACCAGTATAATCAGTATAATCAATATTCAACCTGAGATTCGACCAGAGAACACATAAAGGATCATGAGATCTCGGCATTGCACATAAAAAAAATAGCATCATTAAAATCAACATTTGCCTGATGAAAGAAAACTAATCCCATCACAGTTCATCTGTTCTTCAAGAAGATGAGCATCTCTGCTCTCTGGATCCAAACGGGCCCTTTCACAGCGTAGGACAGGGGTCGGCAACAGGTGGACCGCGGTCCGGACCCAGCCGCCGACCTATACGGACCCGGGCCTATAATCAATACATTAATAGGGGATTTCAATTTTGACGGGCGATTCTATTTTAACCGCCGCCGACGGGGCGAAAGAGACGAGTGAGCGATACAGAGAGAGAAACACAGAAGAAGAGACGAGTGAGCGATACAGAGAGAGAAACACAGAAGAAGAGACGAGTGAGCGATACAGAGAGAGAAACACAGAAGAAGAGACGAGTGAGCGATACAGAGAGAGAAACACAGAAGAAGAGACGAGTGAGCGATACAGAGAGAGAAACACAGAAGAAGAGACGAGTGAGCGATACAGAGAGAGAAACACAGAAGAAGAGACGAGTGAGCGATACAGGGAGAGAAACACAGAAGAAGAGACGAGAGAGAAGCGGAGAGGAAAGTGAGTAAAGAGAATAATTAGCGATACAGGGAGAGAAGACGGAGAGGAGTGTGAACAGGCGTGTTAGCGGCAGAGAGAGAGAGACAAATAATGACACATGGCGCTCTCCAAGAAGAGGAAAGTGGAAAGTGAGAACAGAGCTTTTAACCCTGAGTGGACTCATTCATGTTCATCCGGCCCACTGGGAGCACAGAGCCGGTGTGTCTCATTGGTTCAGAGACCGTGGCGCTCATTGAAAGTGCCAAAACGCCAAACATTCCCTCTCAAGTCAGAACTGAGGTCACAAAAAAATAAATATGGTTCCAGCGCAGGCTAACCGAGGCTAACCGAGGCTAACCAATGAGCACCTGCATGTGTGTATGAGAATGGCCCTGACACCATTTCAGCCCAGATCTAAACTCCTGCAGGACAAGCTCCAGCTCAAATCTCGCACTGAACAGAACAAAGTGAGTGAGGGACTGCAATATAAGAGGGAGAGAAAGAGAAACTTTAAAACTGTTCAATTGTTATGATGTGTAAAGACCGATATTGTTCTATAATTGTCTGAAACTGTTAAGTCATGATGTGAAACGGTTAACAAAGAAATAAAATAAAATAAAAAGTATCGAAAACCGGATCTGATTTCGGTACGGTATACCGTAGCCGCCAGTAACCGGTATGCACCCCTACTACCAGGGGTGTTTCTAGAAAGATATAGTATGAGTACTGTGGTGCTGATCTTGTTTATAAGATATAGGGCTGTGCGATTATGGCAAAAATCATAATCACGATTATTTTGGTCAATAATTGATTATTAAATACGATTATTCATTGACTTTGAAAACATCCATTTATTGAACTTTAAAACAAATACAAATAATAATTTGAACAGTGTCTTTTTAACTGTTGATTACCCTGAACGTATAATTCAACTGAAAAACCAATACAAAAATAAATAAAATAAATTATACATTTAAATAAATAATATCAAAATAATAAATACCAATAAACAAGATCAACAAATATTTTGGAGCGCACTTCCACAAGCTACTAAACATATGTAAATATGATAAATACAAATAAATTAGACCAAAATTAATGAGATCAAATATGTTTCAGTGCACTGTCACAAAATAATTGTTTTTTCCGATTATGTTGTTTTCGTAATTGTGGCAGGCCAAAATCGTAATTGCGATTAAAATACGATTAATTGCACAGCCCTAATAAGATATATAAAATCTCTCGAGAACATGACGCCCGTAAACAAGATGTCTCCTGATGTAAACAACAACGTGGCGTAAACAACAACGTGGCGTAAACAACAACGTGGCGTAAACAACAACGTGGCGTAAACAACAACGTGACGTCGGAGCTCCGTAAAAACCAAGCTGTCTCTCCCGTCTGACGCTCTGTTTGATACTCAGATTTCTGGAGGAATTATACAGTTTGAGGAACAGAAATATTGTTTTCTGGCATCACTTTAACATTTTACGGGGAAAAATCTGCATTTTGGTTTGAGGGCGCAGCGCCCCCGTTACCCGGTGCAGACTAAACCCTGCAATACAACTATTTGACACTCAAAGCTACTTTTTTACATATAAAAACACATGATATATAATATGATGCAGGACCGTATCACTGTACTACGCAGTATTTAGTCTTTTATTGAAATTCATCGCTATTGTCAAACATCAAGGTTAAACTGTAGTGATGTTTATTTATTGGTGATGAGTAATATTTAAATATAATATAATCGTTATACAAAATATTAAGGAGATATTAGTAATTAGTGGAGGCGTGTGGTGCAGTGGGTAGAGCGTTGGTGTTGGGATCAGGGGTTCAAACCCCACTGCAGTCAGCATGTCGTTGTGTCCCTGAGACACTTCACCCCAAATTGCTCCTGTGGGGATTGTCCACAGTATTGAGTACGTAAGTCTCTTTGGATAAAAGCGTCTAACAAGTAACATGTCATGTAATTTAATAATAAATACAGATAATATTTAACTGGATCATTTCCAATTTGTCCTATAAACACATTTCTGGGTGCATCCCTGGCTCAGGACTCTTACTTGTAATGTAGTATTTTAAGACCCTAGTATTTCTACTTAAAGGGGACCTATCATGCAAAATGCACTTTGTGATGTCTTTTATACATCACTATGTGTCAGGGAACTCACGCAGCGTCAGAAAATAAAACCCTCTCTTTTCCTCCGTACCCAAATCTTTTAAAAACGGGTGTACAACGAGCGGATACAGATTCCATCCGATCTGATGTCAAATCGGCAGCGGACCCACAGAAAGTTGCTACCAGAAACAATGTCTGACGTGTTTTGGACGTCTTTGTTTGCATTAGCAAGCCTCGCTAACACTCATACCTCATTCACGGTGTTTCAGGGCCGGTTCGGAGCTGGAGCTTGAAAAGCACGTAGCATGTAACGACTGTAAAGTTGGCAGTAAAGTCGTCCCATTTCTTCCATTTCGTTTCGACAGAGCAAAACCAAAACGAGTAGCGCTTCAACACAATCGGCCATTGTTGTCGGTGTGTGCTGTGAGGGGTTTCCGCGCGGTTTGGCTTTATGAAGCAGGCACGCAAACGGTTACGCCATGACGCAAACGATGACGCAATGACGCAGCACCAGTCGGACTCTGGGCGGTGTGAAAAGAGCCGGAGCTAAACCGAAGAACCGGTTCTGAACCTGAAAAGCTCTAGCACGGAGCTTGAACCGGAGTTGCGTTGGTGTGAAAGAGGTATCGGAGCTAACCTGTACTGCAGAGCACATGTGTTTAAAAAGCAGGAAATAAAAAAAGAACTCACCTTGTTACTGTAATAATATTACTTTTGTCGGTAACGGAGTAGTGTAACGCGTTACTTTTATAATTCAGTAATCACACTACAGTTACTAACATTGCCCCGACACGCGTTACTTCGTTACTTTTATAAAATCAGTCATAATCACACTGACAGACAAGAGGGGTTTCCGCCGCAGGTTTATATGTACGTAATCTGCGCGACTTGCGCGTCCACATCTCCACGTGCAGTGCTGCATAAACATGGCTGAGTCAGCGATAACTTTCGAGGGGTGGAGGTATGCCCATTATTTTGAGTTCGTCCGAAGAATAGACAGGAATGTGACGGTGAGGTGCAAACTGTGTCCAGGCCAGAAGCTGTTATCCACTGCTGCAAACACCACGTCAAACCTCAACAAACACCTGCAAAGAACACATGCTAAGGTGAAGCTAATAGCTAAGGACCCCCGAACCCAGAGTGAGGATGTTGTGAGTGCGCCGCCGCCGACTCTGAAGCGGCACAAATTAGAATTTGGAGGAACGGTAACCAAAGCAGAGATGGACAGGCTTGTAGCATCCTTCATAGTAGAGGTAATGTTGCCCATTTGCACAGTGGAATCACCATCGCATCGTTCAGAGATATACTGCGCAAAATACAGATAGCAGGAGACAGAGGACAGCCATAGTCAGAGCTATCTGGATCAGTCTTATGCGACAATGGAAACTGAACTAAAGAGAACATTTGAAACTTTAGCAGTCTGCGTGATCTGCCTGTAGGGAGGGGCGGGCCGGCCCTGCGAGTAAAGTAACGAGTAAAGTAACGAGTAAAGTAACGAGTTACTTTATGTAGAGAGTAACGAAGTAGTGTAATATATTACTTTTTTAAAAAGTAATATGTAATATGTAATATATTACTTTTTTTTTGTAACGACCCCATCTCTGATGGCGAAATATCACAACCGAATTTAACTTTATCTCCGGTAGAATTCAGATCAGGCATTAGCTCCGCCTCCTCTTATTAATTTTTTTCAAGTTAAGGACCCAAAATCTGCATTTCTCTAACAGGGCTGCAAAAGAGGGGTTTGAGCAGAATGAGGCGTGGCTACAACGGGGGAACTGTTTGGGATTTTGAAAAAAAAACTTCACAAACATGTTTTATATAGGTATGGCCCTACAATATATTTTTCAAATATAGCATGAGAGGTCCACTTTAAGACAAGGCTCTGAGCTCTTCTTCCACCACTTATCAGTTGCAATCAAACCATAAGTATTGAAAATAATTCCCAAATCAGGATCAATAAAGTATATCGTTATCTTAAGACTCTTTCACTGTGCAGTGTGTCGGTATTTGAGAGAGGAGCTGCAGTCCCAGCTGTGTGCGTCACTCTTTAGTGTCCCCTGGTCTCCCAGCTGTGTGCGTCACTCTTTAGTGTCCTCTGGTCTCCCAGCTGTGTGCGTCACTCTTTAGTGTCCCCTGGTCTCCCAGCTGTGTGCGTCACTCTTTAGTGTCCCCTGGTCTCCCAGCTGTGTGCGTCACTCTTTAGTGTCCCCTGGTCTCCCAGCTGTGTGCGTCACTTTTTAGTGTCCCCTGGTCTCTCAGCTGTGTGCGTCACTCTTTAGTGTCCCCTGGTCTCCCAGCTGTGTGCGTCACTTTTTAGTGTCCCCTGGTCTCCCAGCTGTGTGCGTCACTTTTTAGTGTCCCCTGGTCTCCCAGCTGTGTGCGTCACTCTTTAGTGTCCCCTGGTCTCCCAGCTGTGTGCGTCACTCTTTAGTGTCCCCTGGTCTCCCAGCTGTGTGCGTCACTCTTTAGTGTCCCCTGGTCTCCCAGCTGTGTGCGTCACTTTTTAGTGTCCCCTGGTCTCCCAGCTGTGTGCGTCACTCTTTAGTGTCCCCTGGTCTCCCGGCTGTGTGCGTCACTCTTTAGTGTCCCCCGGTCTCCCGGCTGTGTGCGTCAATCTTTAGTGTCCCCCGGTCTCCCGGCTGTGTGCGTCACTCTTTAGTGTCCCCCGGTCTCCCGGCTGCGTGCGTCACTCTTTAGTGTCCCCCGGTCTCCCGGCTGCGTGCGTCACTCTTTAGTGTCCCCCGGTCTCCAGCTGTGTGCGTCACTCTTTAGTGTCCCCTGGTCTCCCAGCTGCGTGCGTCACTCTTTAGTGTCCCCCGGTCTCCCGGCTGCGTGCGTCACTCTTTAGTGTCCCCCGGTCTCCCGGCTGCGTGCGTCACTCTTTATTGTCCCCCGGTCTCCCGGCTGCGTGCGTCACTTTTTAGTGTCCCCTGGTCTCCCAGCTGTGTGCGTCACTCTTTAGTGTCCCCTGGTCTCCCGGCTGTGTGCGTCACTCTTTAGTGTCCCCCGGTCTCCCGGCTGTGTGCGTCAATCTTTAGTGTCCCCCGGTCTCCCGGCTGTGTGCGTCACTCTTTAGTGTCCCCCGGTCTCCCGGCTGCGTGCGTCACTCTTTAGTGTCCCCCGGTCTCCCGGCTGCGTGCGTCACTCTTTAGTGTCCCCCGGTCTCCAGCTGTGTGCGTCACTCTTTAGTGTCCCCTGGTCTCCCAGCTGCGTGCGTCACTCTTTAGTGTCCCCCGGTCTCCCGGCTGCGTGCGTCACTCTTTAGTGTCCCCCGGTCTCCCGGCTGCGTGCGTCACTCTTTATTGTCCCCCGGTCTCCCGGCTGCGTGCGTCACTCTTTAGTGTCCCCCGGTCTCCAGCTGCGTGCGTCACTCTTTAGTGTCCCCCGGTCTCCCAGCTGCGTGCGTCACTCTTTAGTGTCCCCTGGTCTCCCAGCTGTGTGCGTCACTCTTTAGTGTCCCCTGGTCTCCCAGCTGTGTGCGTCACTCTTTAGTGTCCCCTGGTCTCCCAGCTGTGTGCGTCACTCTTTAGTGTCCCCTGGTCTCCGTTGTGTTTTGAGCTTCTTCAGCGTTTGGTTTCTGCAGCTTTTAGTAAACGCTGCATGTCTCCTCAAGTCGCTGAATGTTCTCTAAATGCTTCAAGTCGCTGAATGTTCTCTAAATGCTTCAAGTTGCTGAATGTTCTCTAAATGCTTCAAGTTGCTGAATGTTCTCTAAATGCTTCAAGTCGCTGAATGTTCTCTAAATGCTTCAAGTCGCTGAATGTTCTCTAAATGCTTCAAGTCGCTGAATGTTCTCTAAATGCTTCAAGTAGCTGAAGATGTTTCTTCATGTGGAACATTTGGGTTTTTATATCTGCATCCTTTCTGAAGTTTCTCCTGATTGAAGTTTTTGCACCGGTCAGCCACAGTACTTTTGTCTCTCTGTTCAGCCCTCCAACATGACAGTCTAGACGTGATGCAGCTTTGGTTAAACTCTGACCTCTGCTAGCAGAGCTGCTGACCTTTGACCCTCAGAGAGAGGGGTGAGAGTGAGTAGCTCTTCACTTAAAGTGGAAATGCTTCTGATTGGTCAATAGAGGCACTTTAAGCTGTAAACTATAAAGTGACTAAGTAAATGCAGTGTTTCCCACAGATCTGAAATATACTTGGGGGGGGGGTGGTAACGGGGGGGGTGTGACTTGCCTTTGTGACGTGCAACAACATTAACCTTTCAGTTGGTCGCTTGTTAGCAGACTCTTCACGCGATGGCAGAGCGAACAGGTTCAGGCAGGGCCCATAGTGATAGCCCTATAGTTTAAATCTACTACCCACAGATACACATATGGACATAGGTTACTATTTAAAATGTACTATGTATTTAGGAACCTATCCATGTGATTTTAAGTGGGTTTGGACCTCAAATCCTCTAGGGGGGTCCGGGGGCATGCTCCCCCGGTAAGATTTATTTATTTATTTTGGAGTTAAATGCATCAATCTGGTGCACTTTGAGGGGGAAATAAAGAGACTAGATCTATGGGAACAGAACACCTATATGAAACAGAACTGTATACATTTCAAGAATCATAAAATCATGGCCATCACCAATAACATCCCATTTCCAATATGAAAAAAACACTGAAACTTGTTTATGTGTTTTTGG
The DNA here is from genome assembly GCF_902827165.1 of Trematomus bernacchii. Lineage (NCBI taxonomy): Eukaryota > Metazoa > Chordata > Actinopteri > Perciformes > Nototheniidae > Trematomus > Trematomus bernacchii. The sequence continues at coordinate 231,363 of NW_022987744.1, forward strand.
TTCATTTATAGTTGTGAGTGTGTCTGGGCTCCTGAACCAGCCTCTCCTGTCTCCCTCCCTCCTCCCCTCCTTCCTCCTCATCCCTCCTAACCCTCCCTCTCCTCTCACGCTCTCCCTCCACTCCCTCCCTCCCTCTCCCTCCGTCCTCTCCCTGCCTCTCCCTCCTCCAGCGTCGCATCTACCCCTCTCCCTCCTCCCCCAGGATTCGCCCCCACCTCCTCTCCCTCCCATCACCTCCCTCGACTCCCTCCTCATCATCGTCTCACTCCTCCCCTCTCCCTCCTCTCCCTCCTCTCCCTCCTCTCCTCCTCTCCCTCCTCTCCCTCCCCTCCCTCCTCTCCCTCCTCTCCCTCCTCTCCCTCCTCTCCCTCCTCTCCCCCCTCTCCCCCCTCTCCCCCCTGCTCCTCTTTGAGGCAGCAGCAAAGACTAGTTTTAGCTCTCAACAAGTTTTAAAGTGTATCTTACCTTTTTTCACCTAGTTAACTTTTTTAAATTTAATTCATGCATATTTTACTAATCACTCCCCCCTCAAATGGAAATACGTGTTTACATAAATGGTGACCAACCCGTTTGAGACCCACTGAGAACTTATACCTCATTCACACCAACGGTGTTTCAGGGCCGGTTCGGAGCTGGATCTTGAAAAGCACCGGGTGTTCCTGTCCGCAGCGGAGCAGCCTCTAAGCTCCGGAATCCGGTTCGTTTCAAGCACCAAACAATTGTCCGGCTAGAGCCAAAGCACTGCATACGTCACGCTTACGTCGAGGCGGGGGCAGGGGCAGGGGCGGGATCAACTCCTGAACAACAACAAAAAGATTATTATTGAAAAAGAAAAGAAAAAAAACTAAATGGGTCGCGAAATATACCTGGGCGGCCGTTAATATACCTGGGCGGCCCGCCCAAGTATAGTCTATGTGTGGGAAACCCTGAAATATACTTAGTACTCGTGTTAGGGCTGCTCGATTATGGCAAAAATCATAATCTCGATTATTTGGGTCAATAATTGTAATTGCGATTATTAATTGCGATTATTCATTGACTTTGAAAACATCCATTTATTGTACTTTAAAACAAATACAAATAATAATTTGAACTTTTTAACTGTTGAATATACGTTCAGGGTAATCAACTGAAAAACCAATACAAAATAAAATAAAATAAATTATACATTCATATCTACATTTAAATTAATAATATCAAAACAATAAATACCAATAAACAAGATCAACAAACATGTTGCAGTGCACTGCCACAACCTGAACACTCCTTAACATATAGTTGGGCTGCTCGATTATGGCAAAAATCATAATCTCGATTATTTGGGTCAATAATTGATATCACGATTATTAAAAACTTTTATCCATTTACTTTGAAAACATCAATTTATTGGAGAAAAAAATGTGAACAGTATGTTTTTAACAGTTGATTACCCTGAACTTTAAGTATAATTCAACTGAAAAACCAAAAAAAGTAATAATAATACAAAAATAATCGTTTTATTTTGATTACGTTGTTTTCGTAATCGTTGCAAGACATAATAGTAATTGCGATTAAAATAAGATTAATTGAGCAGCCCTAACTCATGTCAGTACTTTTCTACTTTAACTTGAGTAACATTTGAATGCAGGACGTTTACTGTAACAGAGTATTCCTACACTCTGGTCCTTCTACTTTTACTCAAGTACAAGACCTGAGTACTTCTACTTTTACTCAAGTACAAGACCTGAGTACTTCTACTTTTACTCAAGTACAAGACCTGAGTACTTCTACTTTTACTCAAGTACAAGACCTGAGTACTTCTACTTTTACTCAAGTACAAGATCTGAGTACTTCTACTTTTACTCAAGTACAATACCTGAGTACTTCTACTTTTACTCAAGTACAAGATCTGAGTACTTCTACTTTTACTCAAGTACAATACCTGAGTACTTCTACTTTTACTCAAGTACAAGATCTGAGTACTTCTACTTTTACTCAAGTACAAGATCTGAGTACTTCTACTGTTACTCAAGTACAAGATCTGAGTACTTCTACTTTTACTCAAGTACAAGACCTGAGTACTTCTACTTTTACTCAAGTACAAGACCTGAGTACTTCTACTTTTACTCAAGTACAAGATCTGAGTACTTCTACTTTTACTCAAGTACAAGATCTGAGTACTTCTACTTTTACTCAAGTACAAGACCTGAGTACTTCTACTTTTACTCAAGTACAAGATCTGAGTACTTCTACTTTTACTCAAGTACAAGATCTGAGTACTTCTACTTTTACTCAAGTACAAGATCTGAGTACTTCTACTGTTACTCAAGTACAAGATCTGAGTACTTCTACTTTTACTCAAGTACAAGATCTGAGTACTTCTACTTTTACTCAAGTACAAGATCTGAGTACTTCTACTTTTACTCAAGTACAAGATCTGAGTACTTCTACTTTTACTCAAGTACAAGACCTGAGTACTTCTAGTTTTACTCAAGTACGAGATCTGAGCACTTCTACTTTTACTCAAGTACAAGATCTGAGTACTTCTACTTTTACTCAAGTACAAGATCTGAGTACTTCTACTTTTACTAAAGTACAAGACTTGAGTACTTCTACTTTTACTAAAGTACAAGACCTGAGTACTTCTACCTTTGAATCAGCAGGTGTCTGTGTGTTAAGAAGAAGACAGCATACTTCATGAACCCCTCCCAGGGACATGTCTCTCTCAACGTGCTCCTCCTGGTGGACGTAGTGCATGTTTTCAGCCTCAGAACGAGCTGCTCTGAGTTGTGGAAGCTTGCAGGCCAAGTTTCCATCAGAGGTGATTTGTCTCAGCGTCTCCGGCTCATTTCCATATAAAGAGGCTCCTCTGCTCCGCGCTGCCTTTAATTAAGGGTGGCATTAGAGGCAGCTGAGCAGAAAGCCTGATCTGAGAGCAGCTCACAGTCTGCTGCTAATCCACTCAGTGTGTCTAACACCAGCAGCTTACAGTCCCTGTGCTGGAGCCACAGCTCAGCGTGGGACTCTCACACCAGTTACTCTGCAGGGACAACAGCCCCTTTGCCCCTTTCACACCAACGCGGTTCCCGTTCTAGCTCCACTTGTGCTCTTCTGGTTCGGAACCGGTTTTTCTTTTCAGCCCCCGTTGTGTTCACACCGCTCAGAGCCCGACTGCCGCGGCTGCGTCATGACGTCACCGTTTTACGTCGCTGATTTTCTCCCCAACGGCGTTACGGCGCTAACAACAACAACAACGGGGGACTGCGTCGGGTCCATGGTCGTGTTGCTTTTAATCATACGAAGCCAGATTAAATTAAATATTTACTTCTCCAACCTTATACTTTTCTCCAGAGTGCCGTGGTTCATTGTTTATTAATGTGTTTCATTTAGCGACCGCTGCAGTGCTGGCCGGCTGCTCTTCCACGGGAGTTTATTCTCCCGTTAGCTCCGGGTTAGCTCACACGGCTCTAAAGTATTCACTGTCTGACTGTCACACAAGCAGCTGATACATATCCCCAGTTCCCCTTAAGTGAATGTGTGTCAGTCTGAATTGACGCTGTTTGGCATCACAACGCTGTTATGAAAGTTTATTTTCAAGTTATTCCTGTATGAGAGCAGGTTGCTAAGGTAACGGATCTATCGCTGAAGCATTGAAGTAAGACTGCCCTGTTATCTGTACTTCAGATGGGTGGGTGGGTGTGTCCTGATCTGTTGTCAGTGTTGTCTCCGTGTCGTCGGTGTGTTTTGAAGTCGTGTAATTAGCTGCAGGATTACACCCCCCCCCCCCCCCCCATCCCCCCTCCTGTCTGACCATCTGGCTGCTCAGGTGCAGGCTTCTGATTGGCCGATGGAGCAGGCGGTGTGTTAGGTAATGATCCCGCCACACTGGGGGAAAAAACAGCCTGTAAGAAATGTGAAGCAAACACACAAACGGTATATGTATTATTGTTTTACAAAAGTAAATACATGGAGATAAATAAACATAGATGGCATCACTCAAAGTTTTATGAATGGATTTATTGCTGTTGTAAAACATCCCAGCATGAGTCAGATCTTTGTCTCTGAGTAAAGAGAAGACATGAATAACATTTGTGGAAATCTCAGTCTGATCAGCTGTTTATGGATGAAAGCTCCCTGTGAAAAACATTCCATGGAGAGAAACTCCCTCACAGGGATTTTTAGCCTTTGCAGCCCATTTACATGCACTAAAACCTAAATGTGCCGAATGCTTGTTTCCATCCAAACATGGCAGTGTGATTTATTCAAATGGAAATAGGAAGTTGTTAAACCATTATGTGAACACGATGCACCAGTGGAAGCTCAAATGGTGAAAAACACTTTACTGACATGAACTTTTAGCTGCGGTTGTACAGATGTTAGGGATATTAAGCATTTGAAGATAAAACCTGAGTTGCTCCCGATGACCAACGGTGTGTGAGTGAGTGTGTGTGAGTGTGTGTGTGTGAGTGTTAGCTACGTTATTGCTCTGCATGAATGAGGTGCGAATGGCTGAATGATGACATGTAGCATGTACAGCGCTTTCATAAAGACCCGATAAAGAGATGTAGAAGTAAAGACCATTTACTTGAACTAGTTATTAAGATAAGTTAAGATGAACTTCTATTGACCCGTGTAGGGACATTCAGATAGTACACATGGGATAATAAGAATAAACATGTAATAGTATGAATAGTAAACCAATGGTCTGTCTGTATAGTTTTCTTAAAATAGTTTTCTATCTGTGTTTTTAATGTTCGTTTTACTTTTATGTATGCATCATGACACCAAGTCGACCTAGTAATAAACCTGTTATAATAACCAATGATGGTGTGAAGGACTCGTAGCATGTTAAGAGCTTTGAGGGGTCGTAAAGACTGGATATAAGTACAGTCCATTTACCATAAAAGGCAGTAAATCAAATCAAATCAAATCAAGGTTTATTTATAAAGCACATTTAAAAGCGATTTTTGGTCGGGCCAAAGTACTGTACATGTAATAACTACAATCACATAAAAACACATTTCTATAATCACAACAAAAGACAATAAATTACAACAGATATTTAAAAAAATAAATAAATAAAACACAGGGAAAAGTCAGGAGTCGTGCTCCGCTCTGACTAGAAGGCCAGAGAGAAGAAGTGTGTTTTTAGTTTAGATTTAAAAACCCCTAGGGTCTGGGCCGACCTCACATGGAGGGGCAGAGTGTTCCAGAGCCTAGGGCCAGCTGCTGCGAAGGCTCGGTGCCCTCTGGTTTTGAGCCTGGTCTTGGGCACTACCAGCAGCAGCTGGTCAGCAGACCTTAAAGCTCTGGCTGGGGTGTAGCGCTGGAGGAGTTCAGCTATATAGGCCGGAGCCAGCCCATTTAGGGCTTTAAAAACAAATAAAAGGATTTTAAAATCAATTCTGAACCGAACTGGAAGCCAGTGCAGTGAGGCCAGAATAGGGGTGATGTGGTCACGCTTTTTGTGGCCAGTGAGTAGACGTGCAGCTGCGTTCTGGACTAGCTGCAGGCGTCTAATTGACGCCTGGTCCATACCCACGTACAGAGCGTTGCAGTAGTCCAACCTCGAGGTAACAAAGGCGTTAATAACTAGAGATGTCCCGATCCGATCACGTGATCGGGGATTGGAGCCGATCACGTGATTTTCAAAAGATCGGAATCGGGAGAAAAAAATCGGGGATCGGGAATTTTTTTTTAATTATTTTTTAATTTTTTATTTAATGTTACAAAACAAAAATGACCATGTTCACGTCTTAAAGTCATCCTGAGGCCTTAGTTTTGGTTTAAAATTACACAACATCATGTATGTGTTGCTTCTTTTGGGCTTGTTTTCATATACCTGGTTGCTTATTTCTCTCAAATCTGGCAACAGAGTGGGCGCAGTGTCTAATAGTAGCAGTAAGCTAACGAGAGGCTACGTTCAGCTGGTGACTCGGGAGTCGGGACAGAGAAAATGTCAGGAGTTTGGAAGTATTATAAAATTGAAAGCGAAGGCAGTGTAACAGCCAGATGCAATGTTTGCAAGGCAGAGGTTCCGCGTGGTGGAAAGAACAGAGCTACGTTCAACACGACCAATCTAATACGCCACCTGAGAAACAAACACCAACAACAACACGACGGAGTACACAGCGGCCACTCAGGTAACGGCACTGAAACAACCGACACTTTCAGAGACTTTTAAAAGGAAAGAGAAACTACCCCAGAACAGTGAAAAGGCCAAAAAAATAACAGCCAAGATAGCTTAATTCATCGCGTTGGATGACCAGCCGTTATCTGTTACCTTTTTTTTCTCTTAATGCATTGCATAAAGATCGGATCGGGAAAAATCGGTATCGGCAGATTGTCAAAATCAAATGATCGGAATCGGATCGGGAGCAAAAAAAGGTGATCGGGACATCCCTATTAATAACCCTTTCCAGGTCCTCAAACGCAGTAATGCACCAAGAGTTCAAGGAGTTACCTTTAACTAGTTATTAGGTGCTTTCACACCAAGTACTTTGCCGTACTTAGTTCCCACTACTTAGTTCATCAGAACTCTTTAGTTCTGATGCACTAAGTGCAAATCGCGTTCACACCGGAATAAGTACCTGGGGGAGGGTTAGACAAATGAAGCCGCTGACGTCACTTCTTCTTCTTCTGCTTTGGGTTTTTTTTTTTTTACTGCCACCGCTCCCATGTTTTTGTTTGTGTTGCCATAAGTTAGTCTCTCTCTGTTTGTGCGCTGGGCTAATGCTAATGCTAATAATGCTAATGCCAGCAAATACAATGGCGACTTCACAAAACTTTTCAGAGTTTTACGGGGCGTGGTTTGCAATCCGTCCAGCCAATCAGAAATGGAAACCGTTTTCTCCCATGAAAGTACCTGCTCTCTAGCAGGGACTGAAAAGGGGGGGGAAAGGTTCTCATGAATTAAGTTCCGGATTTTTTTGGTGTGAACGTAACATTTCAAGAACTATCGGAACTATACTGGGAAAAGTACTGCGGTGTGAAAGCGCCTATTGAGATAAGTTAAGATGAACCTTTATTGCCTGAGGGAAACTCAGGTGACAGAATAAGACACAGAACTGTCTTGTTTTAGTTTTAGTCAAGTCAAATGTTTCCGATTCTGAAGAGTAATAACCAAAGCTCTGTCTCCGCTGTAGTGTCTGTCCACTGTCTGACCTGGTGTGTGTGTGTGTGTGTGTGTGTGTGTGTGTGTGTGTAGGAGGCGATGTGGGGAGCAGGGTGGCGGCGCCGGGTCCAGCCCTGAGGAGGCGTCCTGCGGCTGGGAGGAGCGCGGCCCTCCTCTGGCCCCCCTGTGGAGCTCCGGGGCGCTCACACTAAGATGTCCCTCAGCAGCGGCCCTGCAGGCGGGAAAGGACTCGACTCCAACGCGGTGGACACGTACGACAGCGGCGACGAGTGGGATATCGGAGTGGGAAACCTAATAATCGACCTGGACGCCGACTTGGAAAAGGACAAACTGGAAATGTCGAGTAGTAAAGAGGGAGGAGGCATGGCGGCCCCCCCACAAAGCGCCGTGGCTACTTTACCGGAGAATATAAAGTTTGTTAGCCCGGTAGCCGCCGCGGCCGCTCAGGGCAAAGAAAGCAAATCCAAATCAAAGCGTAGTAAAAACTCTAAAGACAGCGTGAAGGCGCCGGGACCAGACGCCAAGAAGGAGGTTCTGGTTCCCCCGCAGAACTCAACCCCTACGAAGGGAACGGACAAGTCAAATAAACCCTCCCGCACACCCCCCGCGGTGAAAAAGGACAAAGACGGGGTGTCGGGGAAATCTAAGAAGGAGAAAATGGAGGCGGTGGTTGTTTCTGTCAACGCAGAGAAGGAGGTTCCAGTCCCTCGCAGCGGACTTTCCTTCGAGGGACAACTGATCCCGGATCTGTCTGCCGTCGAGCAGCAGATCGGGAACGTGAGTCTGGACTCGGCGGGGATTGGACAGCCCGTCGCCATGACGACAGAGCAGCAGCAGCAGCAGCAGCAGCAGCAGCAGCAGGAGGAGGAAGTGGACAACGGGGAGTGTCGAAGTCTGAAGAAAGTGGGCGGAGTGAAGGTATGAGGATTTAATTTATTTATATATTTATGTCGTTTCATATTCGCTGTAATACTGTCTGTGTGTACATCAACAACCCCCACACACACACAGACAGACAGACAGACAGACAGACAGACACACAGACACAGACACACACACACACACACTACTCGCACTTGGATTAGGACTACTTAGTTTTTAGTTTTCTTTGTACTGTTTCTGTTTCTATGTAAAGCGTCTTTGAGCAATGAAATCGGGAGTGTCCCGCGGAAATCAGGAGGGTTGGCAAGTATGCTGGGGGAGCATGCACCCGGACCCCCCTAGAGGATTTGAAGTCCACCCCCACTTAAAATCACACGGATAGGTTCCTAAATACATTTACAATTTTCTTTAAATAGTAACCCGTGTGACATGTCCAAATGTTTATTTGTGGGTAGTAGATTTGAACTATAGGGCTATCACTATGGGCAGCAACGCTGTAAATATTCACAAATAAATCCAGCAAAATGGCACAAAACAAACTGGTAGTGTCCTGGCTGGGGGTATCATTTCCGGCCTGAATTATTATCTCGGTCCGGCCCTGCCTGTACCTGTTCGCTCTGCCATCGCGTGAAGGGTCTGCTAACAAGCGACCAACAGAAAGGTTAATGTATATTTAAGTATATTTCAGATCTGTGGGAAACACTGGACTTTAAATGTGTAAGGAATGGATTATTAAATATTAAATTGAATATAAATGTAAAATGTACAGCAATAGACCCGTGTAGTATCACTGGTATGTACTAGTTATGTGTTCACCCTCTTGGTAGAATATTAATAGACACAGAGATAAAGTTGTTTTAAAACAGATCAAAGACACGGCAGCTTTTCAGCATTTTTTTATGGGGGCTGAGAAATGACTCTCTCCTTCCCAGATGTTAGTCCAGCTCACCTGTTGTTCATTTCTCACATTCCTCTGAGCAGGAACATGGAGGGAAGTCGTCTTCAAGGGTTTCTACGGGTCGATGGGGGAGTTGTGAATATTTTTGGATGGAGGTCATCGAGAAAGTTCTTCGGGTTTTTGATGGATTTTTAGGGAGTTTAGTTCAAACATGTTGGTGGTTTTCTAGGTGTCCTTGTGCTTCTTATCTTCATGGTCTTTCCTGTGAAGGCCTCTTCAAAGTGTGTGTGTGTGTTAACCAGCACTTCCCACAACTCCTGATAGAAGTGTGTTTCTTTATCTAAAGACAGAGACTGACTGTAAAGAAGTACTTTTTCATCTAGCTTTGGTCCCGTGTCAAACATGCTTGCACGTTTTGTATCATATTTATTCATCCTGTTCTGTTGCCTTGTTTTGAAGACTAAAAGTTTGCGAATTTCATTCCTATCATAGCCAAAAGAAACTCAGATTAATTTGACTAGTTTAAATCAATGAAAACCTTAAATTGCCGTTTCATCTTTGTCTCATGAAGTGTATGAATAAAATGTCCACTATTTCATAACTAAATACAAAAGAATCTAATGAATATCAATGAGACACAACATTGCTTTAATCAGGGGCAGACATTAAGGGTAAAAAGCTACTGCCCCTTCTCATCATCACTGGCCAAAGAGCATTCGCCAAACAAATCGACTCTAATGAAGAAAATGAACACATGGTTCAATAGTAACTTATGCACAAACTACATTACTACTTGAACTACAACATCTGAATCATCAGTTCTTCCTCATTTTCCTCAATTGTTCATATTTGGTTTATTAAAATTATTATATTGTGGTCATTGTTAAAGAAAAAAAGGAGGGTGACATTTCTGCTATGAGTATTATTGTTAGTATAATGCTCTTTCTGCCTTCCTGTCATCAGGAGTTAGCATGTAATGGCTAATAGATTAGAACCTTCATTCTCCTAAACTGCTGGGACATTTCCCTATAGCCAATACCTTTTATATTTTCTACTCTTCACTTACGTGTCAGCATAGGTCAGCATTGATGTACAGAGCCGACAAAAGACCGTGTTTATATCATCATATTGAAGCCAACTCCATCGATCAAGCCAGTGTGGCTTCCTCTCCCTCTTCTTCTCCTACTCCCCGTCACTCTCCTTTAACTCCAACGAAACGCTATGTTGCAGCGTTAATAAACGAAACAATTTAACAAAATTGCTTGTCAAAATACCAACACCAAAGGACCATGGGAATTTAAGTCTTACTGTTTTATTTTTTAAGCAATATTTTTAATGGCCCGAGCAGGCAAGTGGAAAGTACGTTATGCTGGCCCGGGGGGTCTAAAGAGTGCTTCCGGGCCAGCGGGCCATTTATAATGTCGAGCCCTGCTTTAATACAATAACACAAAAAATTGATCTTACACAGAACAACATGTAAAATCACACAATAATCCTGGTGCCTAAGATTACTGTCCATCAGCAGCAATGTCTAGATCATTTCATCACCACCGCTAAGCTAAAGGAGGCTAATGTTGGGCTATAAAGGAACTACAGCACAGTCACATGACTTCACGTCACCACCGCTAAGCTAAAGGAGGCTAATGTTGGGCTATAAAGGAACAACAGCACGGTCACATGACTTCACGTCACCACCGCTAAGCTAAAGGAGGCTAATGTTGGGCTATAAAGGAACTACAGCACGGTCACATGACTTCACGTCACCACCGCTAAGCTAAAGGAGGCTAATGTTGGGCTCTAAAGGAACTACAGCACGGTCACATGACTTCACGTCACCACCGCTAAGCTAAAGGAGGCTAATGTTGGGCTATAAAGGAACTACAGCACGGTCACATGACTTCACGTCACCACCGCTAAGCTAAAGGTGGCTAATGTTGGGCTATAAAGGAACTACAGCACGGTCACATGACTTCACGTCACCACCGCTAAGCTAAAGGTGGCTAATGTTGGGCTATAAAGGAACTACAGCACGGTCACATGACTTCACGTCACCACCGCTAAGCTAAAGGAGGCTAATGTTGGGCTATAAAGGAACTACAGCACGGTCACATGACTTCACGTCACCACCGCTAAGCTAAAGGAGGCTAATGTTGGGCTATAAAGGAACTACAGCACGGTCACATGACTTCACGTCACCACCGCTAAGCTAAAGGAGGCTAATGTTGGGCTATAAAGGAACTACAGCACGGTCACATGACTTCACGTCTCCACCGCTAAGCTAAAGGAGGCTAATGTTGGGCTATAAAGGAACTACAGCACGGTCACATGGCTTCACGTCACCACCGCTAAGCTAAAGGTGGCTAATGTTGGGCTATAAAGGAACTACAGCACGGTCACATGACTTCACGTCACCACCGCTAAGCTAAAGGTGGCTAATGTTGGGCTATAAAGGAACTACAGCACGGTCACATGACTTCACGTCACCACCGCTAAGCTAAAGGAGGCTAATGTTGGGCTATAAAGGAACTACAGCACGGTCACATGACTTCACGTCACCACCGCTAAGCTAAAGGAGGCTAATGTTGGGCTATAAAGGAACTACAGCACGGTCACATGACTTCACGTCACCACCGCTAAGCTAAAGGTGGCTAATGTTGGGCTATAAAGGAACTACAGCACGGTCACATGACTTCACGTCACCACCGCTAAGCTAAAGATGGCTAATGTTGGGCTATAAAGGAACTACAGCACGGTCACATGACTTCACGTCACCACCGCTAAGCTAAAGGAGGCTAATGTTGGGCTATAAAGGAACTACAGCACGGTCACATGACTTCACATCACCACCGCTAAGCTAAAGGTGGCTAATGTTGGCCGTGATGACGTTTAGTCGTCTCATTTAGACACTTGTTATCAACCTCCATTTTTTAATTCACCAGTGGGGTATTAGCTGACGTATTTTACGTGTTGACCACAGACATTATTTCAGGCTAACAACCAAAAACACATTCAGAAAACCATTGACTTCCACACCAAGGGAACAGGGATTGCTAACTAGTTTTAAGGGTTTTAGGACTCATTCTTGCAGGATTTTGTAAACAGTCTCTCACTTTTTAATGAAGACAGTTATCTCTTCTCAGTGTCTGTCACTCAATCCACTCTTAGAGAAAGAAATGAAAGACTTTTATCTCTTGAAGTGTGGCAGCCTCACATAACCTCACATTCAACAAGCTTCAGCTCCAACACCGTTTGTGAAGTGCTGATCTGTATCACTAATCCCTCACAGCGAGCCAGTGACCTTGAGAGGAATGTGGCTTGTTTTTGTAATGAATACCTCTGAGTGAATGGAGAGGAGGAGCAGAGCGGGGGGTCGGTGTTTCCCAGCCCATTCTGCATCAAACGAGGCTGAAACTCTGCAGCCAATAGCAGGGCAGTAAAACAGCCCCTCCCCCCTCTGAGAGAGAGAGAGAGAGAGAGAGTTGGTGGCTCTTCAGGTGGTTTCCCAGCATTCAAAGCGCCCATGTTTTTTATTCGTAAATAGGGGAATTATAGGAACTGAGAGGCTGTTTCTCTACCATGATCCCTTCCTTTTGACCAGCTGTTAAACCAGTACCGTGCAGCGCCTGGCCGTCACAAAGGCTTTCTGCTCTCGGCCTGTAACGAGGTGAAACATGCAGGGACGAAACGCTCTCATCACTTTCTAATTTCACCAATTGAAACTTGTTTTATAAAGTTTCTAGGGATGTGGGTGTTATCCTCTCTGCGTATCAGTTGGTGCTGTTCAATAAAGCCAAAAGAAAGCTCTTTATAAACAACACAAAAGTCTCCACATGCAATGCTATCTTTTGTTTTTGATAAACACTTTGGATAGCCTTGTTTCTAACCAGCCTTCCCTTGCTTTGCACAGGTTTAGGGTTAGGGGCGTATATTCGGAGGTTGCAGAGTTTGAGGTGACGCAGAGTTTGACGCTGTGACGTGTGGTTTGACGCTGTGACGTGTGGTTTGACGCAGTGACGCAGAGTTTGACGCAGTGGCGTAGAGTTTGACGCAGTGACGCAGAGTTTGACGCAGTGACGTAGAGTTTGACCCAGTGGCATAGAGTTTGACGCAGTGACGTAGAGTTTGATGCAGTGGCGTAGAGTTTGACGCAGTGACGCAGAGTTTGACGCAGTGACGTAGAGTTTGACGCAGTGACGCAGAGTTTGACGTAGAGTTTTACGGAGAGTATGAGGCAGTGATGCAGAGTTTGACGCAAACTCACATTGGTTTCTCAAACAGCATCTCTCCAAACTCACATTGGTTTCTCATACAGCATCTCTCCAAACTCACATTGGTTTCTCAAACAGCATCTCTCCAAACTCACATTGGTTTCTCAAACAGCATCTCTCCAAACTCACATTGGTTTCTCATACAGCATCTCTGTAAACTCACATTGGTTTCTCATACAGCATCTCTCCAAACTCACATTGGTTTCTCATACAGCATCTCTCCAAACTCACATTGGTTTCTCATACAGCATCTCTCCAAACTCACATTGGTTTCTCAAACAGCATCTCTCCAAACTCACATTGGTTTCTCATACAGCATCTCTCCAAACTCACATTGGTTTCTCAAACAGCATCTCTCCAAACTCACATTGGTTTCTCATACAGCATCTCTCCAAACTCACATTGGTTTCTCATACAGCATCTCTCCAAACTCACATTGGTTTCTCATACAGCATCTCTCCAAACTCACATTGGTTTCTCAACAGCATCTCTCCAAACTCACATTGGTTTCTCATACAGCATCTCTCCAAACTCACATTGGTTTCTCATACAGCATCTCTCCAAACTCACATTGGTTTCTCAAACAGCATCTCTCCAAACTCACATTGGTTTCTCATACAGCATCTCTCCAAACTCACATTGGTTTCTCATACAGCATCTCTCCAAACTCACATTGGTTTCTCAAACAGCATCTCTCCAAACTCACATTGGTTTCTCATACAGCATCTCTCCAAACTCACATTGGTTTCTCAAACAGCATCTCTCCAAACTCACATTGGTTTCTCAAACAGCATCTCTCCAAACTCACATTGGTTTCTCAAACAGCATCTCTCCAAACTCACATTGGTTTCTCATACAGCATCTCTCCAAACTCACATTGGTTTCTCATACAGCATCTCTCCAAACTCACATTGGTTTCTCATACAGCATCTCTCCAAACTCACATTGGTTTCTCAAACAGCATCTCTCCAAACTCACATTGGTTTCTCAAACAGCATCTCTCCAAACTCACATTGGTTTCTCATACAGCATCTCTCCAAACTCACATTGGTTTCTCATACAGCATCTCTCCAAACTCACATTGGTTTCTCATACAGCATCTCTCCAAACTCACATTGGTTTCTCATACAGCATCTCTCCAAACTCACATTGGTTTCTCAAACAGCATCTCTCCAAACTCACATTGGTTTCTCATACAGCATCTCTGTAAACTCACATTGGTTTCTCAAACAGCATCTCTCCAAACTCACATTGGTTTCTCATACAGCATCTCTCCAAACTCACATTGGTTTCTCATACAGCATCTCTGTAAACTCACATTGGTTTCTCATACAGCATCTCTCCAAACTCACATTGGTTTCTCAGCATCTCTCCAAACTCACATTGGTTTCTCAAACAGCATCTCTCCAAACTCACATTGGTTTCTCAAACAGCATCTCTCCAAACTCACATTGGTTTCTCAAACAGCATCTCTCCAAACTCACATTGGTTTCTCAAACAGCATCTCTCCAAACTCACATTGGTTTCTCATACAGCATCTCTCCAAACTCACATTGGTTTCTCATACAGCATCTCTCCAAACTCACATTGGTTTCTCAGCATCTCTCCAAACTCACATTGGTTTCTCATACAGCATCTCTCCAAACTCACATTGGTTTCTCAGCATCTCTCCAAACTCACATTGGTTTCTCAAACAGCATCTCTCCAAACTCACATTGGTTTCTCAAACAGCATCTCTCCAAACTCACATTGGTTTCTCAAACAGCATCTCTCCAAACTCACATTGGTTTCTCAAACAGCATTTCTCCAAACTCACATTGGTTTCTCAAACAGCATCTCTGTAAACTACGTGTATTCACTGAATTTCACTCTCTGCCTTTAACGGCTCGTTGTAGCTCCAATAGCTCCAGCCCCCACCCTCCTTGTGAGCACAGTGTGCTCTGATTGGTCGGGACGTTGTGAATCGCGCTGAGCTCCGTGGAGGTGTTGTTTCCTTGTTTAGGATACATAGCTAAACACAGCCAAACTCATCCTGAGCACACACAAACTCACAGCCGAAGTAAAAACAATAAGTGTGGCTTGATATTGAGTAAGAAAAAGGTTGATAAACGCTGTGAGAATGGGTCTGCAGAGAGAATAGGTCTGCGGAGAGAATGGGTCTGCGGAGAGAATGGGTCTGCGGAGTGAATGGGTCTGCGGAGAGAATGGGTCTGCGGAGAGAATGGGTCTGCGGAGAGAATGGGTCTGCGGAGAGAATGGGTCTGCAGAGAGAATGGGTCTGCGGAGAGGATGGATTTCGCCGCGATCCCAACTGTCTGTTATCAGCCTGCAGCCAGGGAGGAGAAATCAGCTGCCTGCTCCCTGCACACAGATGTGTGTGTGAGGAAGTCCGTGGATTGGTCAATTTGGACCAATCAGCGGGGGCTTAACGTAACGGCTCCGCGGACGTAACGTAACGGCTCCACGGATTGGTCCATTTTGTTCCGGGTACGGCATGACATCATGCCGTACCCGGAAGAATCAAATGGACAGTGACGTATCTCCAACGAGGCGTGTTGGGGAGGTCTTTTCTGTGTTAGAGTTTTACTCGCTACAGGGTGTACTTTGAGGGTTTTGACTCTGCACACCGTTTACATGCATAAAAACCTTCATAACACAAGGGGACGGGTAATAACCGGAAAAGCATGACATGGGCCCTTTAAAGCAGACTTTAACGTAGAGTTTGAAGCAGACTTTGACGTAGGGTTTTACGCAGTGACGTAGGGTTTTACGCAGTGACGTAGAGTTTAACGCAGTGATGCAGAGTTTGACGTAGTGACGTCGAGTTTAAAGCAGACTTTAACGTAGGGTTTTACGCAGTGAGTCTGAGGGAATTTGAACTTGGTTCTTTATTCCCAACCATGAAAGCAACACGTGGCTCAGATGATGATCCTGTTCTTTGATTTTTACAGCACAAGATTTTTTTATCCATGAACAGAAGCATTTGTTCACAGATATCTTCTGGGATTTCCAAGTGAACCACTAATCAGTGTTGCATTCACATGCTGCTGCATGTTGGCATTACATTAACCCCTGAGGAGAGGTGTTGCACAAAAAGCTACTGGTTCAGAGTCGGAGAACTCTGCTGTCGTTAAAGGTCATAAACTTTATGTTTATGTAGTCAATACAATGAAACGATCAGTTGAATAATCTGCTTGTTCTACTCAATAGTGCCGCTTCTTTCTGCGTCATCATCTTTCCCTTGCTGATATATTACACACTCAAATGTAATTGGAGAATGTCCTCTGAGGGCCTGTGTCAACATGGCATGTGTATCAGAGTCAGTGTCTTTGTGCTTCGACGTTGGAAATATGTTAGATGCCCTGAAAAACGCTGGTGACATCAGTGTAGAAATAAAGGGGTGTCTGTCTATTCAGATGTTAACATATCATACAGGCATCATCATAACAGAAAATAGAAATCATATAAAAACCATAACTTTGTTAGAGGAAGCAGGTTATCGAGCGGTGTCAAACCTTTCCTCCTTGGTGCTCATTGTGAAAAACCAAGTCATCAAATAGATCGAAGCTACACGGCTACAAAAGTATTAAAATGTAATTGTCAGCCTGTCTGTTCTTTGCTTCAAACCTCTTCCTCTCTTTGCATTCACTACCTTTACATGCAAAAATATCCAGATTTTTGGTCCAAAAAAAATAGACTGGAATTAACTTTTTTCTGATATTTTTTACACCAAATAAAAGTTACTGCTGAAAGTTTGTTGCTGCTACTTTGCCTCTGAGTGTGTGTTATCTTAAGTGGTTCTTGAGTCAGCTCTTATTGTGAACGCTCTCTGCTGCCCTCAGGTGTTACATTTCATTCACTTAGCTGACACTTATTGAAAGCAACTTACAATAAGTGCATTCAAATGTGAAGAAGCTGAAACTCAAAACCAGAATCCTGCCGGAGCTTTTGCTGTTTCTAATCCAGACCAGATTAACTGCATCAGCTTCACTTAAAACCAATCCTTTCTAAATGCTACAAACAGAAGAAATATTATTTTTCAAGGTGTGTGTGTGTGTTCCATCAATAAGTAGATAGTAGTCATTATATTAATCAAATCAAACTTTATTTATACAGCCCAATATCACAAACAAAATGTGTCAAACTGGAGCGCGTCGTGTGGCCGTATGTTAGGAGTTCTTTTTTTTAGAACTTTTTATTTATTCCACAAATATACAACATACATGGAGATGTACATAAAAATCACACCCGCCTCAGTTTACACTCCACTCAAATCTACACGGTATTGCTCACACACACATCCATACATTACATACTCCATACTTTCCTTCTAAGTCTTGGCAAATTGTACATAAATACAGACATTCATTTAAAGGTCCCCTATTATGCAAAATCCACTTCTTCATCAAAATGTGTCCCCTCTTCTTCATGTCTCTTCTACATCAACATGTGTCCCCTCTTCTTCATGTCTCTTCTACATCAACATGTGTCCCCTCTTCTTCATGTCTCTTCTACATCAACATGTGTCCCCTCTTCTTCATGTCTCTTCTACATCAACATGTGTCCCCTCTTCTTCATGTCTCTTCTACATCAACATGTGTCCCCTCTTCTTCATGTCTCTTCTACATCAACATGTGTCCCCTCTTCTTCATGTCTCTTCTTCATCAACATGTGTCCCCTCTTCTTCATGTCTCTTCTACATCAACATGTGTCCCCTCTTCTTCATGTCTCTTCTACATCAACATGTGTCCCCTCTTCTTCATGTCTCTTCTACATCAACATGTGTCCCCTCTTCTTCATGTCTCTTCTACATCAACATGTGTCCCCTCTTCTTCATGTCTCTTCTACATCAACATGTGTCCCCTCTTCTTCATGTCTCTTCTTCATCAACATGTGTCCCCTCTTCTTCATGTCTCTTCTACTAATAAAGACCTTTTTCACTGTGTCTCCCTGTTGCATTATGTTGTGGTTTCATGTGTTGTTTTAACCTCTGTGTTCCTTCCCTCTTCCAGATGGAGTCTCCGATCTCCACGCCGGCTCCTCCTCCGCTCCACCCCCTCGTCTCGGGGTCCGGCGGGGACATCTCGTCCCCCTGCGAGCAGCTGATGGTCCGGACGCGCTCGGTGGCCGTGAACACAGCCGACGCCGCGCTCGCCACGGAGCCCGAGTGCCTGGGACCCTGTGAGCCAGGCACCAGCGTCAACCTGGAGGGCATCGTGTGGCAGGAGACGGAGGACGGTGAGAGTTTTATTCATCAAATCACATACAGCCCAATATCACAAACGACAGGAGACAGAGGACGGTGGGAGGAGACAACCTTTCTTTACATTATATTAATCAAATCAAAGTTTATTTATACATATATAACAACATTTGTCAACATCGTGTGGCAGGAGACGGAGGACGGTGAGAGATACTCACTCAGAGATTTGTCCGGCAGTGGCTCAGTCAGTAGGGGCTTAGACTGTGAGCCGTAGGGTCGCCGGTTCAAGTCCCGACCAGACCTAAATATGGAGTGTGGACTTCTACTTGGAGAGGTCCCAGTTCACCTCCTGCCCTGCCGTGGTGCCCTTGAGCAAGGCACCGGACACCCCCCTTCCCCCCTCACTCCCATTGCTCCCCGAGCGCTGTACAATAGCTGCCCACTGCTCCTGGTACTAGACTCCTGGTACTAGGATGGGTTAAAGTAGGGATCGACCGATATGGCTTTTTCAATTTTATTGTAATTCTATACCAAATTTCGTGAAATTCCGATCAACTATATTCGAGTAGTTTCAAGTAGTTTGTAAAAGTTTGCAAAAAACGCAGGAAAATTACACTTTTTCCAAAATGGCCGACTTCTGGGTGGGCGGGGCTAGTAAAGGCCGATTGGAAATGTCTTCACAATCTTAAGAACAATGGGTATACCACATTTCGTAAAATTCCGACAAACTCTATTCTTCAAAAGTGGTTCGTTCTCCGTTAGCCTACGACTTCCCCGTTTGAGCTATGGACTATTCCTTGGAAATGTAGCATCACATTGGAAATGTAGCATCACATTGGATATGTAGCATCACATTGGATATGTAGCATCACATTGGAAATGTAGCATCACATTGGAAATGTAGCATCACATTGGATATGTAGCATCACATTGGATATGTAGCATCACATTGGAAATGTAGCATCACATTGGATATGTAGCATCACATTGGATAATGTAGCATCACATTGGATATGTAGCATCACATTGGATATGTAGCATCACATTGGATATGTAGCATCACATTGGAAATGTAGCATCACATTGGATATGTAGCATCACATTGGAAATGTAGCATCACATTGGATATGTAGCATCACATTGGAAATGTAGCATCACATTGGATATGTAGCGGATATGTAGCATCACATTGGATATGTAGCATCACATTGGAAATGTAGCATCACATTGGATATGTAGCATCACATTGGAAATGTAGCATCACATTGGATATGTAGCATCACATTGGAAATGTAGCATCACATTGGATATGTAGCATCACATTGGATATGTAGCATCACATTGGAAATGTAGCATCACATTGGATATGTAGCATCACATTGGATATGTAGCATCACATTGGATATGTAGCATCACATTGGATATGTAGCATCACATTGGATATGTAGCACGACGTACCAGGTGTTACTCATACCTCAGCCTTGAAACAGAAACAGGTTTTTGAAGCCAAAAGGTATAATATCATATAATCATAAACGTATGACGATGTGTCGACTCATCCCCCGAATAGACTCTACTAGAAAAATCTCAAATTTTCGAAATTCTCGAGGTCAGCCCTAATTCTAACTGGTTGTGTGTTTTCTAGGCATGCTGGTGGTGAACGTCACCTGGAGGAACAAGACGTACGTCGGGACCCTGCTGGACTGCACCAGACATGACTGGGCCCCCCCGAGGTACACACTCAATTACATCTCCGATAAAAACAGCAGACCGCTGAATCCAGATCAAACGCTGAATCCAGATCAAATGCTGAATCCAGATCAAACGCTGAATCCAGATCAAACGCTGAAGGCTCTTTGAGCAGCTGTTATGTTAAATGTTTGTTGTTTGTTTTTCATGTATTGCTCTTGTATTGTGTCTCACTCACGTCCAGGTTCTGCGAGTCTCCCAGCAGTGACGTGGAGATGCGCGGCGGTCGAGGTCGTGGGAAGCGGATTCGACCCGGCAGCAACACGCCGCTCAACGACAACAGCAACTCCTCCGACAATAAAGGGAGCGGCAGCAGTAAGACGCGCGGTGGCGGCAGCGCGGCGGCGGCTAACAGCAAAGGGCGGCGAGGCAGCCAGACGGCCATGTTGGGAGGAACTGAAGCTAGTCCATCTTCCAACAAGAGGAAAAACAAACCCGCGTCCGACATGGAACCAACTTCCAGCTCCGAGGACACAAAGGCCTCTAAACGAATGAGGACAGACTCCACCGGTAACGCTCTCCCACTTCCTGGAGGAAAACCGGATTCCCTTCCTCCTCCAATGTTGGATTGCCCCTCCCCCGTCCTCATCGACTGCCCTCACCCCAACTGCAACAAGAAGTACAAGCACATGAACGGGCTGAAGTACCACCAGGCGCGGGCGCACAACGACCACGACGTTCAGGACGTGGACAGCGAGTACGGAGACGATGTTCTAACCCACTCTGACGCTCCTGGTTCTTGTAACGGAGCCGCCGCCATTTCTCCCGCTCGCTCAACGACTCCTAAAGGACGGGGGTTCGACGCGCCTTCGCCCTCGCCGGGAAGGATGAAGGTGAGGAAGAAGGAGGCGGAGATGGATGCGGAGTTGGAGGAGGAAGGGGCGTGTCTTACGGACGAGGCAAGCAACGACGGGTTGGACGACAGGAAGTCCAGGAAGACGACGGGAGGCGGAAAACCTGATAAAGTGACTCAGAAAGGCGTGAAACCCGGACGTCCTTCCGCCGCCTCCCCTTCCCCTTCTTACGCCTTACAGAACACTTCCCCCGCCTCCTCCGTGGTGCAGCAGCCAATCCCCAAGAGCTCCGCCTCCAGCCCTGGCCCCACCCCCACCAAGGACAAGAAGAAGAAGAAGAAGAGGGAGGGAGGCAGGGAAGGAGACAGTCCTAAAGGAAAGGGAGGAGGGAATAGAGAGGAGGATTCTCCGGACTCCCTTCTGAACGGATCGGAGCATCAGAATCGTTTGGCGAGCATCAAAGCGGAGGCGGATAAGGTTTACAGTTTCTCCGACACGGCGCCCAGCCCCTCGCTCGGCCGGGGGGAGGGGGGGCACCTGAACGGGGCCGAAACAGGAAGCCCCGCCTACTCGGACATCTCCGACGCCGGGGAGGACGGGGAGGCGAGGACGGGGGAGGTGAAGGTGGGTCTACCTTTTAGAAAAACACTTTATTTATTGACTTGATTTATTTCGAACGTGTAAAACCATAACACAAAAAATTATAATGAAATGAAACAAGAGAATTATGATACTGTACAAACTTAAAGGGGACCTATCATGCAAAATGCACTTTTGTACGTCTTTTCTACATGAATATGTGTCCCCGGTGTTCCAGGGAACTCACCAAGTGTCAGAAAACACAACCCTCTCTATTTTCCTCCATACCCAAATCTCTAAAAAAGGGGCTGCAACGGATCTGATAAAAACTGATCCAGATTTGAACACTGTCCTGACGTCAGGACGGTGGCGCTACGGCTATTGGGCCAACTCCACCAATCAGGAGGAGACAGCCACGGCCATTGCCGTTCGAAAGCGCTGGAGACGCTGTAGTACATATGCCAGGCCTGTAGGTGGTGCTGCTCTCACAGAATCTGCTTTTGCAAAAACAGAAATAAAAAATGTCAAATTGAGCAAAATGAGGCATGGCTAAAATGCATGATCTGTTTGGTATTTTGAAAAAAATAAAGTATAAATATTCCTTATATAGGTATGGTCCTACACTATATTATTCATAATAAAGGATGGAGAGTCCTGCAGGTTAGCATCCAGCAGTTTGTGCTAGGGACAAACAAACACTTTATTTACTGACGTTTTTATTTATTTGATTTGATTTTTATTTATTTCGAACGTGTAAAACAATAATACAAAAAATGATAATGAATTTTGATACTGTACAAACTTAAGCAGTATCAAATCGAGGCGAGGACGGGGGAGGTGAAGGTGGGAGCCTTTTCCACACATTGTAGTCTATCATAAAACGTTGGGGTCCTCAACATGTCCGGGGTCACAATAAGACCCTCTGAGCTGCAAACAGACTATTCTCTTTTTCATTTGGGGTCAGGTAGGGGTGCACTGTTCATGTTTTAATGTTTTATGATTCTTACTCATTCCCTACTCTTTATTTCCCCTTATTGTTATTGTTTGCAGAGCGACACGAGGCGCTTTGCAGAGCGACACGAGGCGCTCTGCAGAGTGACACGCGGCGCTTTGCAGAGCGACACGAGGCGCTTTGCAGAGCGACACGAGGCGCTCTGCAGAGTGACACGCGGCGCTTTGCAGAGCGACACGAGGCGCTTTGCAGAGCGACACGAGGCGCAGAGCGCCTCGTGTTGCACGAAAGCTTCTGTATAAATAACGTTGTTTATATCATTATTATTAAAAGGTGAAGACGGAGCCCGACCAGGCGCCGCGAGAAGGTGCTAAGAAGACCCTGTTCCCCCCCCAGCCGCCCGGGAAGGACTACTACCCAAACTACGACTCGTATTACTCCCCCACGTACCCCAACGCCAGCCCTGCCGCACCCCCCCTCATGGAGGGTGTCCAGGTGAAGAAGGAGGAGGAGTCGGAGGTACTTCATTTTACATTCTGAGATGTGTTTGTGTGCGTCTCGCTGGTGAAGCGTCTTGATGTCTGTGTCTGTGCCTCTGACGCCTCTGAGATGTGTTTGTGTGCGTCTCGCTGGTGACGCGTCGTGATGTCTGTGTCTGTGCCTCTGACGCCTCTGAGCTGTTGTTTTGAAGGTGGAGCCTCTGGAGGACAGGAAGCAGGACCCTCAGCAGGACCCTCAGCAGCCGTCTGTGATCCAGCCGCGCTCCAACATGTACGCGCAGCAGCTTTACTACAACCAGTACTACGTGCCCCCCTACTCCTACCCCCCCGACCAGAACTACCACGCCCACCTGCTGGCCTCCAACCCCGCGTACCGACAGCAGCACGACAACAAGAAGGCCTCGCTGCCCCCCCCCACGCTCTCCAGAGCCCCCAGCCTCTCAGACCTGGGGGGCAGCAAGGGGGGCCCCAAGCCAAAAGAGCCCAAAGAGCCCAGAGAGCCCAGAGAGCCTAGAGAGCTGAAGGAGCCTAGAGAGATGAAGGAGCTGAAGGAGCTGAAGGAGCTGAAGGACCCTCGAGACCCTCGAGAAACCCCCCAGGTAACTGCAGAGGGCAAATCTGTGATCATGTCGAAAGGCGAGGAGCAGAAAGTCCCGCCTCCTCCAGCCGCTGCCGTCCAACCAGAAGGCCTGAAGATGAAGCTGAGTGAAGCAGGGCATCATGGGAAAGAAGAGGGGGGGAAACAGGGAGGAGTGGAGCCCGCCATGTGGTACAGACAGGTAACTACAGCTGGGGGTTAACACTGTGGGCGGGGCATGTATAAAAAAGGCCTCAAACAATTGATCAAAAAGCGACATATTTGAAGAAAAAGTGGGTAAAAGTACTAATATTTAGGGGCTGATGCAGTTTCACAGTCTGTTGTCTTTACTAACATCTCTCTCCTCCTCTCTCCTCCTCTTCCTCCTCTTCCTCAGGAGCCGGACTCTCGCCTCTGGCCCTATGTTTATCCCAACAAATACCCAGAAGCCCCAAAGCCTCAGGAGGAGGAGAGAGAGCGAGAGAGAGAGAGGGAGAGGAAAGGAAAGGAGGAGCGATCGAGACCTAAAGAGCACCAGAAGGAGAAGGAGGAGGTGAAGGAGGAGGTGAAGGAGGGTGATCACCGAGGGGGGGGTAAGGAGGCGCGCCCCCCGCCCCCTCCCCAGATGCAGTTCTCCTCCCCTATGCCCCAGCATCACCAGGGTTACCTGCCCTACATGCCGGGGCCGTACGCCTACAGCCACGGGTACGAGGGGGCGGGGCACCCGGGGTTCAGAGGCCTGCCCTCCGTCATGATGCAGAACTACCCCGGTGAGTAGGACTCAAAGGGTTAATGTAACGTCTTTTAGGGAAAACTGAGCAAAATTGGTGAAAAAAAAGTGGAATATTTGGAAATTTTAGGGAAAAAATCAAATATTTACTGAAAAACTGAAAAAAAAAATTTTTTTATAAAAGCCACATATTTCCTGAATATTTTATAAAATGCCAAATATTTCCTGAAAACCTGATAGAAATGTCATAACTTTGCAGAAACAATTATATCAAATGCAAATATTTGCTGATAATTTTATAAAAATGCCAAATATTTGCAGAAAATGTACAAAAAATTTCAAATTGTTCTGAAAATCTGGTAAAAACGGATTTAAAAAAAAAGCCATATTATTGCAGAAAAAATGCCACATTTTCTGAAATCTGGTTAAAATGTAAAACCTTTGCAGAAACAATTATATAAAATGCCAAATATTTGCTGATAAACAGATAAAAAATTGAT
The DNA here is from genome assembly GCF_902827165.1 of Trematomus bernacchii. Taxonomy (NCBI): domain Eukaryota; kingdom Metazoa; phylum Chordata; class Actinopteri; order Perciformes; family Nototheniidae; genus Trematomus; species Trematomus bernacchii. Next base: position 256,109 of record NW_022987744.1, read on the forward strand.
AAAAAAGCCAAATATTTGTAGAAAATGTTATAAAAATGCTAAATATGTCGATAAACTGGTAAAAAAAACTGGTACTAACTTATTTAAAAAAGCCAAATATTTGCAAATAAATCCACATATATATGTTAGAGATTGATACAAATTGATAAAATGCCAAATATTTGGTAATTTTTTTTAATAAATAAAGCGATTAAAAAGTGTTGAAAAGCCAATATTGAGATGATTGAAGCTGCTCTCTCTCTCCTCAGGCTACCTGCCGGCCGGCTACTCGTTCCCTTCCTACGGGGGGAAGGCTGCGGGGGCGGAGGAGGGGGAGAAAGCCTCCAGGTCCAGCCCCACCGTGAAGCCCCCCCCCGCAGAGAACAAAGCTCTGGAGCTGCTGCAGCAACACGCCAGCCAGTACAAGAGCAAATCCCCCTCAGTGCAGGACAACAAGCCCCAAGAGAGGGAGAGGGAGGGGCCCCGGAACTCCCCCTCCCAACGCATGCTGCCCTCCCACCATCACCTGGGGTACCCTCTGCTGGGGGGGCAGTACGACCTGTCCTACGCCTCAGGTGAGACACACTGATAAACATTATAGACCCATCACCTGGGGTACCCCCTGCTGGGGGGGCAGTACGACCTGTCCTACGCCTCAGGTGAGACACACTGATAAACATTATAGACCCCATCACCTGGGGTACCCCCTGCTGGGGGGGGCAGTACGACCTGTCCTACGCCTCAGGTGAGACACACTGATAAACATTATAGACCCATCACCTGGGGTACCCCCTGCTGGGGGGGCAGTACGACCTGTCCTACGCCTCAGGTGAGACACACTGATAAACATTATAGACCCATCACCTGGGGTACCCCCCTGCTGGGGGGGCAGTACGACCTGTCCTACGCCTCAGGTGAGACACACTGATAAACATTTATAGACCATCACCTGGGGTACCCCCTGCTGGGGGGGCAGTACGACCTGTCCTACGCCTCAGGTGAGACACCACTGATAAACATTATAGACCCATCACCTGGGGTACCCCCTGCTGGGGGGGCAGTACGACCGTCTCCTAACGCCTCAGGTGAGACACACTGATAAACATTATAGACCCATCACCTGGGGTACCCCCTGCTGGGGGGGCAGGACGACCTGTCCTACGCCTCAGGTGAGACACACTGATAAACATTATAGACCCATCACCTGGGGTACCCCCTGCTGGGGGGGGCAGGACGACCTGTCCTACGCCTCAGGTGAGACACACTGATAAACATTATAGACCCATCACCTGGGGTACCCCCTGCTGGGGGGGCAGGACGACCTGTCCTACGCCTCAGGTGAGACACACTGATAAACATTATAGACCCATCACCTGGGGTACCCCCTGCTGGGGGGGCAGGACGACCTGTCCTACGCCTCAGGTGAGACACACTGATAAACATTATAGACCCATCACCTGGGGTACCCCCTGCTGGGGGGGCAGTACGACCTGTCCTACGCCTCAGGTGAGACACACTGATAAACATTATAGACCCATCACCTGGTGGTACCCCCTGCTGGGGGGGCAGGACGACCTGTCCTACGCCTCAGGTGAGACACACTGATAAACATTATAGACCCATCACCTGGGGTACCCCCTGCTGGGGGGGCAGGACGACCTGTCCTACGCCTCAGGTGAGACACACTGATAAACATTATAGACCCATCACCTGGGGTACCCCCTGCTGGGGGGGCAGTACGACCTGTCCTACGCCTCAGGTGAGACACACTGATAAACATTATAGACCCATCACCTGGGGTACCCCCTGCTGGGGGGGCAGTACGACCTGTCCTACGCCTCAGGTGAGACACACTGATAAACATTATAGACCCATCACCTGGGGGTACCCCCTGCTGGGGGGGCAGTACGACCTGTCCTACGCCTCAGGTGAGACACACTGATAAACATTATAGACCCATCACCTGGGGTACCCCCTGCTGGGGGGGCAGGACGGACCTGTCCTACCCCTCAGGTGAGACACACTGATAAACATTATAGACCCATCACCTGGGGGTACCCCCCTGCTGGGGGGCAGTACGACCTGTCCTACGCCTCAGGTGAGACACACTGATAAACATTATAGACCCATCACCTGGGGTACCCCCTGCTGGGGGGGCAGGACGACCTGTCCTACGCCCTCAGGTGAGACACCACTGATAACATTATAGACCCATCACCTGGGGTACCCCCTGCTGGGGGGGCAGGACGACCTGTCCTACGCCTCAGGTGAGACACACTGATAAACATTATAGACCCATCACCTGGGGTACCCCCTGCTGGGGGGGCAGGACGACCTGTCCTACGCCTCAGGTGAGACACACTGATAAACATTATAGACCCATCACCTGGGGTACCCCCTGCTGGGGGGCAGGACGACCTGTCCTACGCCTCAGGTGAGACACACTGATAAACATTATAGACCCATCACCTGGGGTACCCCCTGCTGGGGGGGCAGTACGACCTGTCCTACGCCTCAGGTGAGACACACTGATAACATTATAGACCCATCACCTGGGGGGCCCCCTGCTGGGGGGGCAGGACGACCTGTCCTACGCCTCAGGTGAGACACACTGATAAACATTATAGACCCATCACCTGGGGTACCCCCCTGCTGGGGGGGCAGGACGACCTGTCCTACGCCTCAGGTGAGACACACTGATAAACATTATAGACCCATCACCTGGGGTACCCCCTGCCGGGGGGCAGGACGACCTGTCCTACGCCTCAGGTGAGACACACTGATAAACATTATAGACCCATCACCTGGGGTACCCCCTGCTGGGGGGGCAGGACGACCTGTCCTACGCCTCAGGTGAGACACACTGATAAACATTATAGACCCATCACCTGGGGTACCCCTGCTGGGGGGGCAGTACGACCTGTCCTACGCCTCAGGTGAGACACACTGATAAACATTATAGACCCATCACCTGGGGTACCCCCTGCTGGGGGGGCAGGACGACCTGTCCTACGCCTCAGGTGAGACACACTGATAAACATATTAGACCCATCACCTGGGGTACCCCCTGCTGGGGGGGCAGGACGACCTGTCCTACGCCTCAGGTGAGACACACTGATAAACATTATAGACCCATCACCTGGGGTACCCCCTGCTGGGGGGGCAGGACGACCTGTCCTACGCCTCAGGTGAGACACACTGATAAACATTATAGACCCATCACCTGGGGTACCCCCTGCTGGGGGGGCAGTACGACCTGTCCTACGCCTCAGGTGAGACACACTGATAAACATTATAGACCCATCACCCGGGGGTACCCCCTGCTGGGGGGGCAGGACGACCTGTCCTACGCCTCAGGTGAGACACACTGATAAACATTATAGACCCATCACCTGGGGTACCCCCTGCTGGGGGGGCAGGACGACCTGTCCTACGCCTCAGGTGAGACACACTGATAAACATTATAGACCCATCACCTGGGGTACCCCTGCTGGGGGGGCAGGACGACCTGTCCTACGCCTCAGGTGAGACACACTGATAAACATTATAGACCCATCACCTGGGGTACCCCCTGCTGGGGGGGCAGTACGACCTGTCCTACGCCTCAGGTGAGACACACTGATAAACATTATAGACCCATCACCTGGGGTACCCCCTGCTGGGGGGGCAGGACGACCTGTCCTACGCCTCAGGTGAGACACACTGATAAACATTATAGACCCATCACCTGGGGTACCCCCTGCTGGGGGGGCAGGACGACCTGTCCTACGCCTCAGGTGAGACACACTGATAAACATTATAGACCCATCACCTGGGGTACCCCCTGCTGGGGGGGCAGGACGACCTGTCCTACGCCTCAGGTGAGACACACTGATAAAACATTATAGACCCATCACCTGGGGTACCCCCTGCTGGGGGGGCAGTACGACCTGTCCTACGCCTCAGGTGAGACACACTGATAAACATTATAGACCCATCACCTGGGGTACCCCCTGCTGGGGGGGCAGGACGACCTGTCCTACGCCTCAGGTGAGACACACTGATAAACATTATAGACCCATCACCTGGGGTACCCCCTGCTGGGTTTTTTTTGCGATTGTGTTAATCCTATGCGTTTTGCCGTATGCGTTCCCGTGGGGGAAGCACCTAAATCAGGGGTGGGGAACCTCTGGCCCCCGCACCGTATGCGGCCTGCGAGACCATTTGGTACGGCCCTCGAGGTAATTTATAAACACATACAAAAAAGAAAAACATTTAAGAAATCTAGACCGCAAAATAATTAAAAAAGCGAGTGCCTGTTTTTCCTGGCCAAGGTCAGGGTCCTTGAACACAACACGAGCCTAACGTGTCATCACGTGGTATATGTCTCGTCTGCAGGGGTGCAGTCCTGATGGAGAGCACCAGAACGCCGCTCCGGCTCTTCACAAAGTGCAGTACCCATAAGGAGCCGTACTCATGCAGCAGTTTCTGCGTGGCTGTGTCTTTAGCTGAAAGCCCAGAGATCTGTTCATCTGTCATACTGATCATACAGTCAATCACTTTGCTGTTATTAGCATCTGGTTAGCTAGCTATGCTAACGGATATAAGAAGCTTTTTCTACAACCAGTGAGGTAAAGGCACATCTTTATATGATCATTATAGTTATAAAAGAATAAGAGAATAAAGTAAACAGGTATAAAATACTATATGACAGTAAAAAAAGTTGTTATTAATAAACAAGAATACAGTTTGAAAGGAGAGTGATTTGTAAAATATCCATAAAATTAAATCTGCTTCCAGTTCTGTTTCATATGTTGAGAGATGTTTCCATAGATCTCTTAATGTTGCTCTCAAAGCACCAGATTGATGCTTTTAACACCGGGGGAGCATGCCCCCCGGACCCCCCTAGAGGAGGTTAGGTCCCCCCCCCACTTAAATCATGTCCACATGGATAGGAAACTAAATACATTTGCACACATCTTGGGTCCATATCTCTCTGTTGTGGGGGTCATGCCACACCGTGCACGTGCATGCCACACCGTGCACGTGCATGTGCGAGTCATGGAAAGATATCTGGATTAAGAGGTTGCTTGCACAGCATGAAAGAAAGGCCAAATGAATGGGCTGTGATTTGAGTATTTTTAAGCAGAGGTCAATCATTTGTACGGCCCTCGGAGGATGTTGAACAAATTGAAATGGCCCTTGAGAGGAGAAAGGTTCCCCAGCCCTGCTCTAAATCTTCAAAATCGACCCAAAACTCATCAAAACCAGTCCTACAGATACGGCTGCTTTCTGGTTAAAACGACCATTATTGATCCTGAAAATGTCAGAAATGGACCCAATAACCCCAAAACCAGTCCACACAAATCAGCCAAGATACTTCTTTACTGTTATGAATTGGTTTTCTCAGCGTATTTTAAACGCTGTGAATGTTTTCCAGGTCTCTCGTCTTCAGCCATCGTCGCCAGTCAGCAGGCGTCGGCCCCGTCCATGTACCCCCCCCCACGGAGGTGAGAACGGTGAGAGACACACACACAAACACACACTCACACACACTCACACGCACACTAGGGGTGTAACGGTTCACAAACATTTCGGTTCGGTACGTACCTCAGGTTTTTAGGTCACGGTTCGGTACGTTTTCGGTACAGCAGAAAAAATGATCACAAAACATAAAATATTTATTTGGGGTTTTTAATTATTATTAAACTGTGAATAATGTATTCACTCAAATAAACACAAAATATAATAAAATAAACATTATGGTGCAGCATTTCGATGAACTGAAATAATCTGTACTTGAACTGTACTGCACTAGTTTGACATTAGGACTTGCTTCTCATTGTATTTTCATGTCTCTTTAATGAACTTGTCCACATTGCTTGCCGTGAGGGCAGATCTGCTGGCACTCACAATGTCTCCTGCTGTGGAGACCACCCTCTCTCTAGGGACAGAGGTAGCAGATACAGCCAGGTAGCGCTTTGCTAACATGGCACTGGACTTGTTGCGAGTGTTGGAGGCTTAAATGCGAGTGGGAGTTGGGTTTGCACTTCAGTCATTTTTCTTTTGGTACCGGTGATATTCACGTTCGGGTGATGCCTTTTCAAATGACTGTGCAAGTCAGTGGTCGCGTGAACCAAATATTTTCCGTCTATGAAAAATCCGAAAGCAGTCATTTTGACAGATTAGAACAAACTCAGAAGAGCGCCAAAGTTTCCCCGCAGCAAGGCTCCGGTGTTGTGCCGTGTTATGCATGCCCGCCAAAAAGGAAATTATACCTTTTCCAAACCTAACTTTGCCGTAAAAATCATTGAAATGTCTGAGTATTTGCTTTACGCTGTGGGCATGCATAACACGGCATAACGGTTCACGAG
>NW_022987744.1:267440-294940 GCF_902827165.1 Trematomus bernacchii
TGTCCCCTCTTCTTCATGTCTCTTCTTCATCAACATGTGTCCCCTCTTCTTCATGTCTCTTCTACATCAACATGTGCCCCTCTTCTTCATGTCTCTTCTTCATCAACATGTGTCCCCTCTTCTTCATGTCTTTTCTTCAAACATGTGCCCTCTTCTTCATGTCTCTTCTTACATCAACATGTGTCCCCTCTTCTTCATGTCTCTTCTTCATCAACATGTGTCCCCTTTTCATGTCTCTTCTTCATCAACATGTGTCCCCTCTTCTTCATGTCTCTTCTTCATCAACATGTGTCCCCTCTTCTTCATGTCTCTTCTACATCAACATGTGTCCCCTCTTCTTCATGTCTCTTCTTACATCAACATGTGTCCCCTCTTCTTCATGTCTCTTCTACATCAACATGTGTCCCCTCTTCTTCATGTCTCTTCTCATCAACATGTGTCCCCTCTTCTTCATGTCTCTTCTACATCAACATGTGTCCCCTCTTCTTCATGTCTCTTCTACATCAACATGTGTCCCCTATTCCTTCATGTCTCTTCTACATCAACATGTGTCCCCCTCTTCTTCATGTCTCTTCTACATCAACATGTGTCCCCTCTTCTTCATGTCTCTTCTTACATCAACATGTGTCCTCCTCTTCTTCATGTCTCTTCTTCATCAACATGTGTCCCCTCTCTTCCTGTCTCTCTTTCATAACAGTGTCCCTCTTCTTCTTCTATCAACATGTGTCCCCTCTTCTCATGTCTCTTCTACATCATGTGTCCCCTCTTCTTCATGTCTCTTCTACATCACATGTGTCCCCTCTTCTTCATGTCTCTTCTACATCAACATGTGTCCCCTCTTCTTTCATGTCTCTTCATCAACATGTGTCCCCTCTTCTTCATGTCTCTTCACATCAACATGTGTCACCCTCTTCTTCATGTCTCTTCTACATCAACATGTGTCCCCTCTTCTTCATGTCTCTTCTACATCAACATGTGTCCCCCTCTTCTTCATGTCCTCTTCTACATCAACATGTGTCCCCTCTTCTTCTGTCTCTTCTACATCAAACAGGTGTCCCCTCCTTCTTCATGTCTCTTCTTCATCAACATGTGTCCCCTCTCTTCATGTCTCTTCTACATCAACATGTGTCCCCCTCTTCTTCATGTCTCTTCTTCATCAACATGTGTCCCCTCTTCTTCATGTCTCTTCTACATCATGTGGTCCCCTCTTCTTCATGTCTCTTCTTCATCAACATGTGTCCCCTTCTTCTTCATGTCTCTTCTTCATCAACATGTGTCCCCTCTTCTTCATGTCTCTTCTTCATCAACATGTGTCCCCTCTTCTTCATGTCTCTTCTTACATCAACATGTGTCCCCTCTTCTTCATGTCTCTTCTTACATCAACATGTGTCCCCTCTTCTTCATGTCTCTCTTCATCAACATGTGTCCCCTCTTCTTCATGTCTCTTCTTACATCAACATGTGTCCCCTCTTCTTCATTGTCTCTTCTTCATCAACATGTGTCCCTCTTCTTCATGTCTCTTCTACATCAACATGTGTCCCCTCTTCTTCATGTCTCTTCTTCATCAACATGTGTCCCCTCTTCTTCATGTCTCGTTCTTCATCAACATGTGTCCCCTTCTTCTTCATGTCTCTTCTACATCAACATGTGTCCCCTATTCTTCATGTCTCTTCTTCATCAACATGTGTCCCCTCTTCTTCATGTCTCTTCTTCATCAACATGTGCCCCCTCTTCTTCATGTCTCTTCTACATCAACAGTGTCCCCTCTTCTTCATGTCTCTTCTTCATCAACATGTGTCCCCTCTCTTCATGTCTCTTTCTTCATCAACATGTGTCCCCTCTTCTTCATGTCTCTTCTCATCAACATGTGTCCCCTCTTCTTCATGTCTCTTCTACATCATGTGTCCCCTCTTCTTCATGTCTCTTCTTCATCAACATGTGTCCCCTCTTCTTCATGTCTCTTCTACATCAACATGTGTCCCCTCTTCTTCATGTCTCTTCTTCATCAACATGTGTCCCCTCTTCTTCATGTCTCTTCTACATCAACATGTGTCCCCTCTTCTTCATGTCTCTTCTACATCAACATGTGTCCCCTCTTCTTCATGTCTCTTCTACATCAACATGTGTCCCCTCTTCTTCATGTCTCTTCTACATCAACATGTGTCCCCTCTTCTTCATGTCTCTTCTACATCAACATGTGTCTCCTCTTCTTCATGTCTCTTCTCATCAACATGTGTCCCCTCTTCTTCATGTCTCTTCTTCATCAACATGTGTCCCTCTTCATGTCTCTTCTTCATCAACATGTGTCCCCTCTTCTTCATGTCTCTTCTACATCATGTGTCCCCTCTTCTCATGTCTCATTCTACATCAACATGTGTCCCCTCTTCTTCATGCTCTTCTCTACATCAACATGTGTCCCCTCTTTCTTCATGTCTCTCTACTTCATCAACATGTGTCCCCTCTTCTTCATGTCTCTTCTACATCAACATGTGTCCCCTCTTCTTCATGTCTCTTCTACATCAACATTGTGTCCCCTCTTCTTCATGTCTCTTCTACAATCAACATGTTGTCCCCCTCTTCTTCTATGTCTCTTCTTAATCAACATGTGTCCCCTCTTCTTCATGTCTCTTCTACATCAACATGTGTCCCTCTTCTTTCATGTCTCTTCTTCATCAACAGTGTCCCCTCTTCTTTCATGTCTCTTCTACATCAACATGATGTCCCCTCTTCTTCATGTCTCTTCTTCATCCAACATGTGTCCCCCCCTCTTCTTCATTCATGTCTCTTCTACATCAACATGTGTCCCTCTTCTTCCATGTCTCTTCTTCATCAACATGTGTCCCCTCTTCTTCATGTCTCTTCTTCAATCAACATTGTCCCCCATCTTCTCATGTCCCCTCTTCTTCATGTCTCTTCTCATCAACATGTGTCCCCTCTTCTTCATGTCTCTTCTTCATCAACATGTGTCCCCTCTTCTTCATGTCTCTTCTCATCAACATGTGTCCCCTCTTCTTCATGTCTCTTCTACATCAACATGTGTCCCCTCTTCTTCATGTCTCTTCTTCATCAACATGTGTCCCTCTTCTTCATGTTCTTCTTCATCAACATGTGTCCCCTCTTCTTCATGTCTCTTCTTCATCAACATGTGTCCCCTCTTCTTCATGTCTCTTCTCATCAACATGTGTCCCCTCTTCTTCATGTCTCTTCTACATCAACATGTGTCCCCTCTTCTTCATGTCTCTTCTTCATCAACATGTGTCCCCTCTTCTTCATGTCTCTTCTCATCAACATGTGTCCCCTCTTCTTCATGTCTCTTCTACATCAACATGTGTCCCCTCTTCTTCATGTCTTCTCATCAACATGTGTCCCCTCTTCTTCATGTCTCTTCTACATCAACATGTGTCCCCTCTTCTTCAGTCTCTCTTCTCATCAACATGTGTCCCCTCTTCTTCATGTCTCTTCTTCATCAGACATGTGTCCCCTCTTCTTCATGTCTCTTCTACATCAACATGTGTCCAACATGTGTCCCCTCTTCTTCATGTCTCTTCTTCATCAACATTGTTGTCCCCTCTTCTTCATGTCTCTTCTTCATCAACATGTGTCCCCCTCTTCTTCATGTCTCTTCTCTCATCAACATGTGTCCCCTCTTCTTCATGTCTCTTCTTACATCAACATGTCGTCCCCTCTTCTTCATGTCCTCTTCTCATCAACATGTGTCCCCTCTTCTTCATGTCTCTCTTACATCACCCTGTGTCCCCTCTTCTTCATGTCTCTTCTACATCAACATGTGTCCCCTCTCTTCATGTCTCTTCTTCATCAACATTGTCCCCTCTTCTTCATGTCTCTTCTTCATCAACATGTGTCCCCTCTTCTTCATGTCTCTTCTTCATCAACATGTGTCCCCTCTTCTTCATGTCTCTTCTACCTCAACAACATGTGTCCCCTCTTCTTCATGTCTCTTCTCATCAACATGTGTCCCCCTCTTCTTCATGTCTCTTCTCATCAACATGTGTCCCCTCTTCTTCATGTCTCTTCTAATCAACATGTGTCCCCTCTTCTTCATGTCTCTTCTTCATCAACATGTGTCCCCTCTTCTTCATGTCTCTTCTTCATCACCACAAGTGTCCCCTCTTTCTTCATGTCTCTTCTTCATCAACATGTGTCCCTCTTCTTCATGTCTCTCTTACATCAACATGTGTCCCCTCTTCTTCATGTCTCTTCTTCATCAACATGTGTCCCTCTTCTTCATGTCTCTTCTACATCAACATGTGTCCCCTCTTCTTCATGTCTCTTCTTCATAACATGGTCCCCTCTTCTTCATGTCTCTTCTACATCAACATGTGTCCCCTCTTCTTCATGTATCTTCTCATCAAGATGTGTCCCCTCTTCTTCATGTCTCTTCTACATCAACATGTGTCCCCTCTTCTTCATGTCTCTTCTACATCAACATGTGTCCCCTCTTCTTCATGTCTCTTCTTCATCAACATGTGTCCCCCCTTCTTCATGTCTCTTCTTCATCAACATGTGTCCCCTCTTCTTCATTGTCTCTTCTACATCAACATGTGTCCCCTCTTCTTCATGTCTCTTCTACATCAACAGTGTCCCCTCTTCTTCATGTCTCTTCTTCATCAACATGTGTCCCCTCTTCTTCATGTCTCTTCTACATCAACATGTGTCCCCTCTTCTTCATGTCTCTTCTTACATCAACATGTGTCCCCTCTTCTTCATGTCTCTTCTTCATCAACATGTGTCCCCTCTTCTTCATGTCTCTTCTTACATCAACATGTGTCCCCTTTCTTCATGTCTCTTCTTACATCAACATGTGTCCCCTCTTCTTCATGTCTCTTCTACATCAACATGTGTCCCCTCTTCTTCATGTCTCTTCTTCATCAACATGTGTCCCCTCTTCTTCATGTCTCTTCTTCATCAACATGTGTCCCCTCTTCTTCATGTCTTTTCTTCATCACCATGTGTCCCCTCTTCTTCATGTCTCTTCTTCATCAACATGTGTCCCCCTTCTTCTTCATGTCTCTTCTACATATGTGTCCCCTCTTCTTCATGTCTCTTCTTCATCACATGTGTCCCCTCTTCTTCATGTCTCTTCTACATCAACACTGTGTCCCCTCTTACTTCATGTCTCTTCTTCATCAACATGTGTCCCCTCTTCTTCATGTCTTTCTACATCAAACATGTGTCCCCTCTCTTAATGTCTCTTCTTCATCACACATGTGTCCCCTCTTCTTCATGTCTCTTCTACATCAACATGTGTCCCCTCTTCTTCATGTCTCTTCTACAGTCAACATGTGTCCCCTCTTCTTCATGTCTCTTCTTCATCAACATGTGTCCCCCTCTTCTTCATGTCTCTTCTACATCACATGTGTCCCCCCCTCTTCTCATGTCTCTTCTACATCAATACATGTGTCTCTTCCTCATCTAACAATGTGTCCCCTCTTCTTCATGTCTCTTCTACATCAACATGTGTCCCCTCTTCTTTCATCAACAATGTGTCCCCTCTTCTTCATGTCTCTTCTTCATCCAACATGTGTCCCCTCTTCTTCATGTCTCTTCTTCATCAACATGTGTCCCCTCTTCTTCATGTCTCTTCTTCATCAGCATGGTGTCCCCCTCTTCTTCAGTGTCTCTTCTCATCAGCATGTGTCCCCTCTTCTTCATGTCTCTTCTTCATCAGCATGTGTCCCCTCTTCTTCATGTCTCTTCTTCATCAACATGTGTCCCCTCTTCTTCATGTCTTTCTTCATCAACATGTGTCCCTCTTCTTCATGTCTCTTCTTCATCAACATGTGTCCCCTCTTCTTCATGTCTCTTCTTCATCAACATGTGTCCCCTCTTCTTCATGTCTCTTTCACATCAACATGTGTCCCCTTCTTCTTCTATCAACATGTGTCCCCCCTTCTTCATGTCTCTTCTCATCAACATGTGTCCCCTCTTCTTCTTCATGTCTTTCTTCATCAACATGTGTCCCCTCTTCTTCATGTCTCTTCTCATCAAACATGTGTACCCTCTTCTTCATGTCTCTTCTACATCAACATGTGTCCCCTCTCTTCATGTCTCTTCTACATCAACATGTGTCCCCTCTTCTTCATGTCTCTTCTTCATCAAATGTGTCCCTTCTTCATGTCTCTTCTTCATCAACATGTGTACCCTTCTTCATGTCTCTTCTACATCAACATGTGTCCCCTCTTCTTCATGTCTCTTCTACATCAACATGTGTCCCCTCTTCTTCATGTCTCTTCTACATCAACATGTGTCCCCTCTTCTTCATGTCTCTTCTACATCAACATGTGTCCCCCTTCTTATGTCTCTTCTACATCAACATGTGTCCCCTCTTCTTCATGTCTCTTCTTCATCAACATGTGTCCCCTCTTCTTCATGTCTCTTCTTCATCAACATGTGTCCCCTCTTCTCATGTCTCTTCTACATCAACATGTGTCCCTCTTCTTCATGTCTCTTCTTCATCAACATGTGTCCCCTCTTCTTCATGTCTCTTCTACATCAACATGTGTCCCCTTCTTCTTCATGTCTCTTCTACATCAACATGTGTCCCTCTTCTTCATGTCTCTTCTTACATCAACATGTGTCCCCTCTTCTTCATGTCTCTTCTTCATCAACATGTGTCCCCTCTTCTTCATGTCTCTTCTACATCAACATGTGTCCCCTCTTCTTCATGTCTCTTCTACATCAACATGTGTCCCCTCTTCTTCATGTCTCTTCTTCATCAACATGTGTCCCCCTTCTTCATGTCTCTTCTTCATCAACATGTGTCCCCTCTTCTTCATGTCTCTTCTTCATCAACATGTGTCCCCTCTTCTTCATGTCTCTTCTACATCAACATGTGTCCCCTCTTCTTCATGTCTCTTCTTCATCAACATGTGTCCCCTCTTCTTCATGTCTCTTCTACATCAACATGTGTCCCCTCTTCTTCATGTCTCTTCTTCATCAACATGTGTCCCCTCTTCTTCATGTCTCTTCTACATCAAACATGTGTCCCCCTCTTCTTCATGTCTCTTCTTCATCAACATGTGTCCCCTCTTCTTCATGTCTCTTCTACATCAACATGTGTCCCCTCTTCTTCATGTCTCTTCTACATCAACATGTGTCCCCTCTTCTTCATGTCTCTTCTTCATCAACATGTGTCCCCTCTTCTTCATGTCCTCTTCTACATCAACATGTGTTCCCCTCTTCTTCATGTCTCTTCTACATCAACCAGGTCCCCTCTCTTCATGTCATTCTCTTCTTCATCAACATGTGTCCCTCTTCTTCAGTCTCTCTCATCAACATGTGTCCCCTCTTCTTCATGTCTCTTCTTACATCATACAATGTGTCCCCCTCTTCTTCATGTCTCTTCTACATCAACATGTGTCCCCTCTTCTTCATGTCTCTTCTTCATCAACATGTGTCCCCTCTTCTTCATGTCTCTTCTTCATCAACATGTGTCCCCTCTTCTTCATGTCTCTTCTTCATCAGCATGTGTCCCCTCTTCTTCATGTCTCTTCTTCATCAGCATGTGTCCCCTCTTCTTCATGTCTCTTCTTCATCAGCATGTTGTCCCCTCTTCTTCATTCTTTCTTCATCAACATGTGTCCCCTCTTCTTCATGTCTCTTCTTCATCAACATGTGTCCCTCTTCTTCATGTCTCTTTTCATAACATGTGTCCCCTCTTCTTCATGTCTCTTCATCAAACATGTGTCCCCTCTTCTTCATGTCTCTTCTACATCAACATGTGTCCCTCTTCTTCATGTCTCTTCTTCATCAACATTGTGTCCCCTCTTCTTAATGTCTCTTCTCATCAACATGGTCCTCATGTCTCTTCTTCATCAAATGGCTCCTCCCCTTTCCCCTCTTCTTCATGTCTCTTCTTCATCAACATGTGTCCCCTCTTCTTCATGTCTCTTCTTCATCAACCTGTGTCCCCTCTTCTTCATGTCTCTTCTTCATCAACATGTGTCCCCTCTTCTTCATGTCTCTTCTTCATCAACATGTGTCCCCTCTTCTTCATTCTCTTTTCTACATCAACATGTGTCCCCTCTTCTTCATTTCTCTTCTTCATACAACATGTGTCCCCTCTTCTTCATGTCTCTTCTTCATCACCATGTTCCCCTCTTCTTCATGTCTCTTCTACATCAACATGTGTCCCTCTTCTTCATGTCCTCTTCTACATCAACATGTGTCCCCTCTTCTTCATGTCTCTTCTTCCATCAACATTGTGTCCCCTCTTCTCTTCATGTCTCTTCTTCATCAACATGTGTTCCCCTCTTCTTCATGTTCTCTCTTCATCAACATGTGTCCCCTATTCTTCATGTCTCTTCTCATCAACATGTGTCCCCTCTTCTTCATGTCTCTTCTTCATCAACATGTGTCCCCTCTTCTTCATGTCTCTTCTACATCAACATGTGTCCCCTCTTCTTCATGTCTCTTCTTCATCAACATGTGTCCCCTTCTTCATGTCTCTTCTACATCAACATGTGTCCCCTCTTCTTCATGTCTCTTCTTCATCAACATGTGTCCCCCTCTTCTTCATGTTTTTCTACATCAACATGTGTCCCCTCTTCTTATGTCTTCTTCTACATCAACATGTGTCCCCTCTTCTTCATGTCTCTTCTCATCAACATGTTTCCCCTGAATCCCCCCCCTCTTCTTCATGTCTCTTCTTCATCAGCATGTGTCCCCTCTTCTTCATGTCTCTCTTCATCAGCATGTGTCCCCTCTCTTCATGTCTCTTCTTCATCAGCATGTGTCCCTCTTCTTCATGTCTCTTCTTCATCAACATGTGTCCCCTCTTCTTCATGTCTCTTCTTCATCAACATGTGTCCCCTCTTCTTCATGTCTCTTCTTCATCAACATGTGTCCCCTCTTCTTCATGTCTCTTCTCATCAACATGTGTCCCTCTTCTTCATGTCTCTTCTCATCAACATGTGTCCCTCTTCTTCATGTCCCCTTTCTATGTCTCTTCTTCATCAACATGTGTCCCCTCTTCTTCATGTCTCTTCTACATCAACATGGTGTCCCCTCTTCTTCATGTCTCTTCACATCAACATGTGTCCCCTCTTCTCATGTCTCTTCTTCATCAACATGTGTCCCCTCTTCTTCATGTCTCTTCTTCATCAACATGTGTCCCCCTCTTCTTCATGTTCTCTTCTTCATCAACATGTGTCCCCCCTTCTTTCATGTCTCTTCTACATCAACATTGTGTCCCCTCTTCTTTCATGTCTCTTCTCATCAACATGTGTCCCCTCTTCTTCATGTCTCTTCTTCATCAACCATGTGTCCCCTCTTCTTCATGTCTCTTCTTCATCAACATGTGTACCCTCTTTTCATGTCTCTTCTACATCAACATGTGTCCCCTCTTCAATCATGTCTCTTCTACATCAACATGTGTCCCCTCTTCTTCATGTCTCTTCTTCATCAACATGTGTCCCCTCTTCTTCATGTCTCTTCTTCATCAACATGTGTCCCCTCTTCTTCATGTCTCTTCTTCATCAACATGTGTCCCCTCTTCTTCATGTCTCTTCTTCATCAACATGTGTCCCCTCTGTGGAAAGAGACTCTGAAAGTCTCAGGAACAAAGATTCTCTCTCTTTTTGATCCATTTCTATAAAAAACCTGTCTGAAAATGAGCTGATCAGATTTTGGCCACTTGATGATGTCATAACGATGTTTTGTCTTGTGTAACCATTAGCCAATCAGCAACCAAGGTAAACCCCCCCCCCCCACCTTATCACCTGAATCTCCTCCTAGAGCACCATTGAGTTAGATAGATAGATAGATAGATCGTACTTTATTGATCCCAAATTGGGAAATTGTTTTTGTTACAGCAGCATAAAAGGCATTTTACAATAAAACAAAATATACAAGAATAGAAATAAAATAAAATAAAATATAAAAAAAATATAAAATATACATGTCAAAATACAAAATAGAAAATATACATACAGATATTATATATATATACAAATATATATATATTCAAAATATATGGAATTATGGAGTATTAAATATGAAACAGATTATGTATGAGTAAAATGTACAACGTGGTTTTATTCCAAGAGAAACTATGGAGCAGAGAGTTCTCTTCCAGCCAGAGGTGATTTGTTGGACAGAGTTATTGCAGTGGGCAGGAATGTTTTCCAGTATCTGTCCTTGAGACAGGGGAGCTGCAGCAGTCTGTAGGAGAAGGAGCTGCAGCAGTCTGTAGGAGAAGGAGGTGCAGCAGTCTGTAGGAGAAGGAGCTGCAGCAGTCTGTAGGAGAAGGAGCTGCAGCAGTCTGTAGGAGAAGGAGCTGCAGCAGTCTGTTGGAGAAGGAGGTGCAGCAGTCTGTAGGAGAAGGAGCTGCAGCAGTCTGTAGGAGAAGGAGCTGCAGCAGTCTGTTGGAGAAGGAGCTGCAGCAGTCTGTAGGAGAAGGAGCTGCAGCAGTCTGTTGGAGAAGGAGCTGCAGCAGTCTGTAGGAGAAGGAGCTGCAGCAGTCTGTTGGAGAAGGAGCTGCAGCAGTCTGTAGGAGAAGGAGGTGCAGCAGTCTGTTGGAGAAGGAGCTGCAGTCTGTTGGAGAAGGAGCTGCAGCAGTCTGTTGGAGAAGGAGCTGCAGCAGTCTGTTGGAGAAGGAGCTGCAGCAGTCTGTAGGAGAAGGAGCTGCAGCAGTCTGTAGGAGAAGGAGCTGCAGCAGTCTGTAGGAGAAGGAGCTGCAGCAGTCTGTTGGAGAAGGAGCTGCAGCAGGCTGTAGGAGAAGGAGCTGCAGCAGTCTGTTGGAGAAGGAGCTGCAGCAGTCTGTTGGAGAAGGAGCTGCAGCAGTCTGTTGGAGAAGGAGCTGCAGCAGTCTGTAGGAGAAGGAGCTGCAGCAGTCTGTTGGAGAAGGAGCTGCAGCAGTCTGTAGGAGAAGGAGCTGCAGCAGTCTGTAGGAGAAGGAGGTGCAGCAGTCTGTAGGAGAAGGAGCTGCAGCAGTCTGTAGGAGAAGGAGCTCCGCTGACTGTCCAGCTGCAGGTGGAGAGGATGGGTGGGGTTATCCATGATGGACAACAGCCTGTTCAGTGTCCTCCTCTCCACCACAGCTTCAAAGGGGTCCAGCTTGATGCCGATGACTGACCCAGCTTTCCTGATCAGTTTATTGATCCTGCAGGTGTCACCGGCTCTGATGCTGCCCCCCCAGCAGACCGCAGCAAAGAAGAGTGCACTAGCCACAACAGACTGATAGAAGATCTCCAGCATCTTGCTGCATACGTTGAAGGATCTCAGCTTCCTCAGAAAATAGAGTCTGCTCATCCCCTTCTTGTACACAGCGTCAGTGTTGATCCTCCAGTTCAGCCCATTGTCTAAGTGCACTCCCAGGTACTTGTAGACCTCCACAACTGCCACATCCTCTCCCAGAATGCACAGGGGCAGAGGAGGAGATGTCCTCTTCCTCCTGAAATCAATGACCATCTCTCTGGTCTTGGCCACATTCAAAAGCAGATGATTTCTTCCAGTCCACTCAACAAAATCACCCACCAGCGCTCTGTACTCCTCCTCCCGTCCATCCCTTATACACCCTACCACTGCAGAGTCATCCGAGAACTTCTGCAGGTGGCATGACTCTGAGTTGTATAGAAAGTCAGAGGTGTATAAGGTGAACAGGAAAGGAGACAGCACAGTCCCCTGTGGGGCTCCAATACTACCAACCACCACATCAGACAGCACACTGCCCAGCCGGACGTACTGTGGTCTGTCCGTGAGGTAGTTGGTAATCCAGGAGATGGTGGACGAGTTTACCCTCATAGCCTGCAGCTTGTCACTCAGTAGCCGAGGCTGGATCGTGTTGAATGCACTGGAGAAATCAAAAAAGGTGATTCTCACAGTGCAACCCGATCCATTCAGGTATGAGTGAGCACGCTGCAGCAGGTAAATAATGGCATCGTCCACCCCCAGGTGAGGCTGGTAGGCAAATTGCAGAGGGTCAAGGAATGATCTCACCTGCGGTCTGAGATGGGCCAAGACCAGTCTCTCAAGCACCTTCATCACATGAGATGTGAGTGCTACAGGGCGATAGTCATTGAGCCCAGAAGGAGTTGTCTTTTTAGGGACCGGAACAACGCAGGATGTCTTCCACAGCACCGGGATGGTCTCCAAGTGCAGGCTCAGGTTGAATATATACTGGAGAACAGGAGCCAGCTGGCGGGCACAGGTCCTCAGGACCCTGGGGCTGATACCATCAGGGCCAGCAGCCTTGCCTTGGTGGAGTTTTCCATCTGACTCTGGACCTGTCCTGTGCTCACAGTGAAGCGGGGGGGGGGGCTTGATGGCAGGGGGGATAGAGGGGGGGGGGTCTGAGGCAAGATGAGCAGAGGGGGGGGGGGGGGTCAGCGGCAATGTGAGCAGAGGGGGGGTGCAGAAGCCAGGCTGGGTGGTGGAGGAGAGGTGTGAAGTGTAGGTGGTGAGCAGAGGGGGGATGTTGATGCCAGGCTGAGAGGAGGAGGTGAGGTGAGAAGAGGAAGTGGAGGAGACAGCAGCGGGCGGAGAGCTAAACCTATTGAAGAAGGTGTTCAGCTCGTTGGCCCTCTCCAGGGTGCCCACAGTCAGTCTGTCTCTCCCTTTGAAGCCAGTGATAGCCTTCATCCCAGCCCAGACATCCCTGCTATTGTTCTGCTGGAGCTTAGTCTCCAGCTTCTTCCTGTACGAATCTCTGCCCCTCCTCAAATTGTCTCTCAGCTGATGCTGGATACTCTTCAGCATTGATTTGTCCCCAGACTTATAAGCTTCCTTTTTCTTATTTAAAAGAGTTTTCAGGTCACTAGTAATCCAGGGTTTATTGTTGGGGAAACAGTTGACAGTTTTAGCCGGTAATATTGTTTGTTCACAGAAGTTGATGTATTCTGTGATGCAGTCAGTCATATTATTGATGTCCTCTCCATGTGGCACACAAAGCACGTCCCAGTCAGTGGTCTCGAAGCAGTCCTGTAGAGCCTCATTAGCCCCTGGAGTCCATTTCCTCACAGTCCTGGTGGATACAGGCTGCCTCTGCACCAGAGGGACATACTTAGGAGCCAAAAAGACGAGGTTGTGGTCAGATCTGCCCAGGGGGGGAGGGCAGTGGCACAATATGCATTCTTGGTATTAGCATATAGAAGATCCAGAGTATTATTTCCCCTGGTGGGGCATTTCACATACTGAGTGAATGTAGGCAGAGATTTGTCCAGTTTTGCACGGTTAAAATCCCCAGTTATTGTTATGAATGCATTTGGGTGAAGAGTTTGGAGTTTGGCCACAGAGGAGTGAATGACGTCACCAGCCACCTCCGCGTCCGCGTTCGGTGGAATATAGACAGCAACTACGATGACAGAATAAAGTTCTCTAGGTAGATAAAATGGACGTAATCCCACAGCTAGCAGTTCAATGTCCGGGCTACAGAAACGCTCCTTCACAGTAACATGTCCAGGATTACACCATTGTTTGTTCACATACAGTGCAATCCCTCCTCCTTTCTTTTTACCGCTCAGAATAACGTCCCTGTCCGCCCGAACACTCGTGAAGCCGGGGAGAGCCGTGTTATTATCCGGGATGAGCGAGTGCAACCAAGTCTCGTTAAAACACATGATGCTACACTCACGGTATTCCCACTGCGTCTTCGTCAGCACGCGGAGCTCGTCCATCTTATTCCCCAAAGACCTCACGTTCCCCATTATGATGGCCGGTACACAGGGTTTGTACCTCATCTTCTTCTTCATCCTCAGCTTGGCCCCAGCTCTGCAGCCCCGCTTGAGCCTCCGAAGCTCCTCCGGGATGTCATGCCTGGCTCCGGGCAGCAGCACGGGTCGGCACAGCGCAATCAGCTGCTCACGCGTGTAAACAATGCCATCACTCCTCTGAGCATGGCTCTCCGACACAAAAAGTGAAAAAAAGTAGCAGAAGAATGACCAGAAAACGTTCGAAGTAAAACGTGGCCATAGTTCGCTGCAAAACAAAATAAATATCCAAAGAAAAAAGTACAACTAAGAGAATAAAAGTAAACAAAAAGACAAAGATCAATAAAACACCGGGAGCTGCATGCAACAGGCAGCCACCAGCACGGCGCCTTACGCAGAATCTTTGAGTTCTTTGTAACCAAATCTCTCTCAGAGAGGCGTGGGGAGGGGCTCCTTATTTTCATCTAAAGTAACAGACAGAGGCTGCATTCGAATAGTCCCTTTATCTTAGGAACCTTCCTAACGGAGTGAAATGACCCGGAAGTCCCTCAGTGGCAGCCATGATAAGTGCCGTTCCAATTCTCTAGATGAAAGGAAAGGAGGTTTCAAACTTCCTTTATAACCTCCTTTAGCTTAGGAACCACTGGACCTCCCTAACCGAAAGGAGAGGAGAAAATGCTGCCCCACAATGCCTTGCAGCCGCGGCATTTGCCGTCACACAACAGTCGGCCGTTCACGGAAACAACCGATTATGAACGAGAAATGATATCATGAAAGTTACGGTGCTTATTAAGCATTTTAAAACGTATGTGGTAAGTTGCCAAAGTGCTTTGTTTTGAACGTTCATCAGTATTATAATCACAAAGAGAAATATGAACGTTAGTTTTTACTGAAATGATCAAATAAAGTCAACATTTCACAGTCTTTACTGAGCTGTGTGGGGTTTGTTCAACTTTTAAAAGATGTTTGAATGGTGATATACACAGTGATAGATGTTAAGGACTAACGTTTATAATAAATACATTTGTATTGATTTTAAGATCTTTTCATACAATCATACGTATTGGGATCATTTGTATTAATGTGGACCGGAGGGAGAGGGTGACGAGCATAAGTTTCACTTTCCTTTTTTATTTCAATTCCAGCTTTGGTCATGAAGAATATGTTTCTCTGTTGTCCCCGTTCATAAAGCATAACAGCATCAGAGCACGGTGCAGAGTCTCTAGATGAGTTTACAGTAGTCCCTCGTTCTCATTAAACATCCATGTTGTAGTCCGCTGTATAGAAAACTGTAGTTTCCATAGTTTCCCCACAGCAGCAGGCGCACATTTATGACCTCTGCTGGCGCATCATAAACACGTCGGATAGTGAACGTGCAGTCGATTCTCTAAAGTACCGCAGTCTCTTCTCCTAAGTCCTTTTGAATTCTCCTATCCACTATCCCTTAACCCCGTGACCTTTCACTCAGAGGTCAAGGGATAGACGATAGCGTTAGAATTTACGAGCTGTTTTTTTGGAGTATTCGACCGCAACCCCAGAATCAGCACTTTGGAAAACAGGGCTGAAACAGAGGGGATTATGGGTAATGCTGCAATGATCTGTTTGGTGTTTCAGCCAATCAGAGACAGGCTCTGGATATATCTGAGACCTGTGATATATTGATGAGAAACAGTATCATAGGGGACCTTTAAAATTATAGAAAGGAAGATTTTCAGTTTGTAAAATGAAAGCTGCTCTCGAGGGAGACTCCTAATACATAAGATGTATTGATTTGATTTATGTGTTAGCCCATTGTCTCAAGGAATAACGAAATAGTTCAATTCCAAGTGTGTTCTGTACGGTGGCCTGCAGGTGCCAGCGTCCCAAAAACTTGACACGGATATAAAATCCCAAATGTTCCACATGAAGAAACATCTTCTGCATGCTAGTGTAATGTCGGTGTTGCACCACAGGGGGGCGCTGGTGCTCTGTGAACACTTCACACAGAGCAGTATGATGATACCTTGATACATAAAGCACACATTGACAACACACATTAATTAATTATAGCATAAAATACTAAATAAATGACAGATAGAATATTGAATGAAATAATAAAAATAAATAACATCAAATAATTGACAAGAAATAATAGTTTATCAGATGAGGTAATGGATGAAATGTTGTATACATTAAAGGTCTCCTATTATACTATTTATAGGCATATATTATGGGTCTCAGATACATGATGTGTTTTGCTCAAAATACCAAACAGATCATGCTTTTATTTTGTATTTGTCCACGCACCGTGCTCTTATTTTGAAGGTCTCGTCCGGTCTTTTCCGGTAGTTTGTCTGTTTTTCTGCCTCCCGCAGCCGCGAGACACAGAGAGCTGCGGACCTGAGAGAGAACAGGTGAGAGGACCTTAAGACGTGTGTGTGTGTGTGTGTGTGTGTGTGTGTGTGTGTGTGTGTGTGTGTGTGTGTGTGTGTGTGTGTGTGTGTGTGTGTGTGTGTGTGTGTGTGTGTGTGTGTGTGTGTGTGTGTGTGTGTGTGTGTGTGTGTGTGTGTGTGTGTGTGTGTGTGTGTGTGTGTGTGTGTGTGTGTGTGTGTGTGTGTGTGTGTGTGTGTGTGTGTGTGTGTGTGTGAGAGCATTCAAATATGTAATAATAAATAACAGTAATCTCTAGTCTTTAGGAGCTTTATATTGGTTTTAAATTAGGTAGATTTATGTTATTCATTTGCATCATGGTGTGTTTGAACGCACGACTCTGGTTTTAAGCATTTTAAATGTCATACTTTCTTCCTTTTTATTTGGAGTAAGAGTATTTTTTTTATTTGTATATATTTTGATCTGTTTGTGTTTATTTTCATTTTTTTATATATATTTTTTTCACATGTTTTTTACAAATACCAAAAGTAAAGGTAGACATATTTATTATATTATTTTAATGAGCAAACTGTGAGCATGGATCTTGAACCTGATTATATATTTAGCAGGGTATTTTATTTGTAATAATTATCATTTATCAATTATATTTTAGTTTTTTTAGTTCTGTATATTTTAATTTATTTATATATATATTTAGATTTTTTTTAATGTTTTTATTTATTGTATTTTTCTTATATTTCTATTTTATTATTCTTTTTTTATTGTATATTTATCTCTTTTTGTATTATTTATATTTGTTGTATATTTGTGTTTTTTTTATTATTATTTATTCTTTTTGTTTTTATTATTTTATATATATTACGCATTTTTGTTTTTCATTTCTTTCTTTTTTCATATTTTCTATCTTTTTTACTTTATTTATACTTTTTTAATCTTTTGTATATTTACATATTTCTACTATTTATCAATAATCTCTAAAGTACCAACAGCTGTAAATGCTGAGCAGGCAAACACTTCCCTCTTACATGAAGTAGCAGGGATTGTAAATACTCCAGTGAAGTACAAGTACCTTCATATGAAGTACTTTAGTATGCAGTGCCTCAAGTATGCAGTACTTGAGTATGCAGTGCTTGAGTATGCAGTACTTGAGTATGCAGTGCTTGAGTATGCAGTGCTTGAGTATGCAGTACTTGAGTATGCAGTACTTGAGTATGCAGTGCTTGAGTATGCAGTACTTGAGTATGCAGTTCTTGAGTATGCAGTACTTGAGTATGCAGTGCTTGAGTATGCAGTACTTGAGTATGCAGTGCTTGAGTATGCAGTGCTTGAGTATGCAGTACTTGAGTATGCAGTTCTTGAGTATGCAGTACTTGAGTATGCAGTGCTTGAGTATGCAGTACTTGAGTATGCAGTTCTTGAGTATGCAGTACTTGAGTATGCAGTGCTTGAGTATGCAGTACTTGAGTATGCAGTTCTTGAGTATGCAGTACTTGAGTATGCAGTACTTGAGTATGCAGTACTTGAGTATGCAGTACTTTAGTAAAAGTTGCAGGTGTGTATTAGAGGTTATTCTGTGAGTGGTTTCATTTTCTTATCATTTGCATAGATTTTATTAAAGAGGATGCCGCAGCAGGAAGTGTCGAATATCAGAAATAATATCAGAGTTATCTGTGTGTGTGTGTGTGTGTGTGTGTGTGTGTGTGTGTGTGTGTGTGTGTGTGTGTGTGTGTGTGTGTGTGTGTGTGTGTGTGTGTGTGTGTGTGTGTGTGTGTGTGTGTGTGTGTGTGTGTGTGTGTGTGTGTGTGTGTGTGTGTGTGTGTGTGTGTGTGTGTGTGTGTGTGCGTGTGCGCGTGCGCGTGTGCGCGCGTGCGTGCGAGCAGCGGTCTGATGCCTTGCTGTTACGGTCAGATCGGGATGTGAACCGGCAACCCTTCGGTCAAAGGCCACGTTTCAAAGGTTTCATCATCAGATGCTCAGCAGCTACAGAGACCTGAGGCCTGTACTACGAAGCTGGTTCAACCTAACCTGGATATGTTTGAGTTAGCCGGTTGGCCCAATCCAAAACATACGCGCTCTCGCTAAACTGTCCTACGACGCTGGTTATCAAGTGGATCGCTCAAGCCAGCCGTGTCCTATAGTTAGGTGCGCGTTCACATGAAAGGGGTGGTATCTGGAGCATTCGACCAATCACAAACATGGAGGAGCGTACTGACAGCGCAGCGTCATACTTCCTGAATGAAAAGTGAACTTTAATATTAGTCAAATATGAAGAAGTTAAACTTTAAACATCCATGACTTAAACACTTTATCCAGGATAAAAGCCACATAGCTGCACCTGCAAGGTGAATACAGCTGGTAACAGAGAAAGTGTTTGAATGCGTACATTAACAGGTTTATGAAATCACTGCCCCGTCTAAGACACGATCTGACTTTAATTACATTTGACTCGAGTGTTTCGTCAACTTAATGTGTTGCTTAAAATAATACTTCTGCATCCAGTATGTGACACTGTGAGTGTTGCACGGCCAGATACGGCTCAGCTGACTCAGATAAGGAAATATATGATACATTATGATGTGATATGATATGAATGATAATGGGACACATCGATGTCTGCACTCACAGTGCCACGGACTGTACGTAATGTTACTCTGATCCGGTTACTTATGTTGTGGCAGATATTTAAGTAAGCTTTCTTAACGCTAATGTTATAATAGTCAGATTGCTCTGAAGATGGGAGGGGATATTCTATTAATGTTCACGTTCACACAGTCAGCTGATTTTTGCCGGCCGTCTTTCCTGCAACGGCAGTTTTTCTGTATTTCCTCTATCCTGTAATATGACTTGATCGCTTTAAACTCTGCACACGGAGCTCTGATTGGTCAGCAGGCGGTGAGCTCTGATTGGTCAGCAGGCGGTGCTTTCACTGAGTTGATCTCTTAGCCTGCAACCTAACCTCCTCCGGAGCAGGTTAGCCGCTCAGCATCAGTTACCATGGAGATCTAGCCCGCTAAAAAGAGAACCAGCATCGTAGGACCGGAAAGCCCGAGTTTTCCCTGAAGTCAGCTAAGAGAACATCCGGCTTCGTAGTGCAGGCCTCTGAGCTCCTCTAACGATGCAACATATATCATAAAGTACAAATAAGAAATAGTGCAAGAAGTCTATTTACATGTCAATATATGAAATGTACAAGAACAGAATATGAAATGATGTTCCTGCAGAGGAGGGAGATATTCGGTTCAAATAGTGAATACTTTGTTTAGAGGAAAACATCTAGGTGTCGACCTGATATGAGTAATGACCAACAGGCTGTGAACAGATGGTGTGTGTTCATAGGACATGAGCTCCATCCTGGTGTTGTGATGACTTCAGTCCCTCTCTCTCTCTCTCTCTCTCTCTCTCTCTCTCTCTCTCTCTCTCTCTCTCTCTCTCTCTCTCTCTCTCTCTCTCTCTCTCTCTCTCTCCCGGCTACTTCCCTCTGTACCCCGAGAGCACGAGGGAACGTACAGGACAGTATCAACGGTATGTACAGTATAAGGATATAAACAGGTGGTAGTTGGTGAGGGCATGGGGTTATCGGGGGGTCAGAGTTCAGCAGGGTCACAGGGGGAGAAGAACCTGCTGGTCCTGAAGCTGCTGGTCCTGAACCTGCTGGTCCTGAACCTGCTGGTCCTGAAGCTGCTGGTCCTGAACCTGAGGAGAGAGGTGATCTTTCTTTAGTCTCCTCAGGAAGAAGAGGCGCCGGCTCGTTACCGAGCTGGGGGTGTTTGGGGGGTCTTCCCAATTCGCCCCTTTTTTACAATAGGCCACATAAGAAGATACTTGTTTTGCTGGGTCTTAGGGTTAGAGTTTATAGATCTGATGAGGCATCCCATGAAGCATTGCATGAAGTCTGTTGACCAATCAGAGGCTGTTGTTGGGGCTGCATGGGACAGGGGGCTGCATGGGACAGGGGGCTGCATGGGACAGGGGGCTGCATGGGACAGGGGGCTGCAGGGGACAGGGGGCTGCATGGGACAGGGGGCTGCAGGGGACAGGGGGCTGCAGGGGACAGGGGGCTGCATGGGACAGGGGGCTGCAGGGGACAGGGGGCTGCAGGGGACAGGGGGCTGCATGGGACAGGGGGCTGCATGGGACAGGGGGCTGCACGGGACAGGGGGCTGCACGGGACAGGGGGCTGCACGGGTCAGGGGGCTGCACGGGTCAGGGGGCTGCACGGGACAGGGGCCTGCACGGGACAGGGGCCTGCACGGGACAGGGGGCTGCACGGGACAGGGGGCTGCACGGGACAGGGGGCTGCACGGGACAGGGGGCTGCACGGGAATAAACCGGTGTTGGACCACGAGAGGTCATCGGATATGTGGACCCCCAGGAACTTTAAGCTAGACACACGTTCCACCGCCATTCCATTGATGTGTGTGGGAGTGTGTGTGGGAGTGTGTGTGTTGGTGTGTGTGTGGGAGTGTGTGTGTGGGAGTGTGTGTGTGGGAGTGTGTGTGTGGGAGTGTGTGTGTGGGAGTGTGTGTGTGGGAGTGTGTGTGTGTTGCCTTTCGACTTCCTGAAGCCCACCATGAGTTATGTTGTTGTTGTTGTGTTGAGGGCAGGTTGTTGTCGGCACAGCCCCCGTCAGACGCTGAGCCTCCTGCCGTCTCACTGTTGTTGTGGATGAGGCCGATCACCGTTGTATCGTCTGCTTGATGATGGGGTTTGAACCGTGTACAGGGGTGCAGTCGTGATATGCGCCTGAAACAAGGGGATTATTTGTCCTCTTTAACTCTCCTGACCCCCCCCCCCCCCCTAAAAGCTCCAATCCTTCATGCTTTTATTTTGAAAGGGTGTCGATGCTCGCTGAACAAGTTCTGTCCTCAAAACATCAAAGAGATTCAACGCAAAGATTCATGGTGTGTGTGTGTGTGTGTGTGTGTGTGTGTGTGTGTGTGTGTGTGTGTGTGTGTGTGTGTGTGTGTGTGTGTGTGTGTGTGTGTGTGTGTGTGTGTGTGTGTGTGTGTGTGTGTGTGTGTGTGTGTGTGTGTGTGTGTGTGTGTGTGTGTGTGTGTGTGTGTGTGTGTGTGTGTGTGTGTGTTAAACCGTGTGTGTGTTAAACCGTATGTGTGTTAAATCGTGTGTGTGTGTGTGTGTGTGTTAAACCGTGTGTGTGTTAAACCGTGTGTGTGTTAAACGGTGTGTGTGTTAAATCGTGTGTTTGTGTTAAATTGTCTGTGTGTGTTAAACCGTTTGTGTGTTAAACCGTGTGTGTGTGTGTGTGTTAAACCATGTGTGTGTTAAACCGTGTGTGTGTGTGTGTTAAACCATGTGTGTGTTAAACCGTGTGTGTGTGCAGCAGTGTGTGTTTACTCTGAGGATATTATGGGATGTCCTGACGTCAGGAAGGGAACAGGAAGGTATAAATATTATAAATAAATATAACGTCCCCGAGAGGATGGCGGACGTTTCCATGGAAACAAGGAGAAGGAGGAGGAGGTATGTGCCTGTTACCATGACAACCGCGAAGAGGAGGATCGACATGGCAGCGTGTTCCATCTCCACCTCGTCCCCGAACGACTGCTTACATCGGCTCTCATCCTGTGTGTGTGTGTGTGTGTGTGTGTGTGTGTGTGTGTGTGTGTGTGTGTGTGTGTGTGTGTGTGTGTGTGTGTGTGTGTGTGTGTGTGTGTGTGTGTGTGTGTGTGTGTGTGTGTGTGTGTGTGTGTGTGTGTGTGTGTGTGTGTGTGTGTGTGTGTGTGTGTGTGTGTGTGTGTGTGTGTGTGTGTGTGTCGTCAACGCTTCTGAAAAATAAGGATCTTATTTATTTTAAATCTTGTTCAGTTTTATTTCCAACATTTTTATTTTCTCAACAAAAAAAAGGTTTAAATATATATTGTTTAAAGACTAACAGAAAATGAACTGGTAAATATTGAGATCAGTTCATTCAGAAACTTCTCCTCTCTTGTGTTTCCTGGACGTTGTCACACTTCTATATTTAGAGTGTTATCTGCAGCTTCTGAATCATCTCCTCTCTCTCTCTGTATATCAGGTCCTCAACATCAACTAACACATCAACAAAGTCACACTCCATCCTCGCATTACGATACCATACGGTACGGTACGATACGATACGATACGATACCATACGGTACGGTACGATACGGTACGATACGATACCATACGGTACGGTACGGTACGATACGATACCATACCATACGATACCATACCATACGGTACGGTACGATACGGTACGGTACGATACGATACCATACCATACCATACCATACCATACCATACGATACCATACGGTACGGTACGATACGGTACGATACGATACCATACGGTACGGTACGGTACGATACCATACCATACGATACGATACCATACCATACGGTACGATACGGTACGGTACGGTACGATACGATACCATACCATACGATACCGTACGGTACGATACCGTACGGTACGATACGATACCATACCATACGATACCATACCGTACGGTACGGTACGATACGGTACCATACCATACGATACGATACCATACCATACGATACGGTACGATACGGTACGATACCATACCATACGATACCGTACCGTACGGTACGGTACGATACCATACCATACGATACGATACCATACGATACGGTACGGTACGGTACGGTACCATACCATACCATACGATACGATACCATACCATACGATACGGTACGGTACGATACGGTACGGTACGATACCATACCATACCATACCGTACGGTACGATACGGTACGATACGATACGATACCATACGATACCATACCATACCATACCATACGGTACGGTACGGTACGGTACGATACCATACGATACCGTACGATACGGTACGGTACGATACGATACGGTACCGTACGATACGATACCATACCATACGGTACGGTACGATACGGTACGGTACGATACCATACCATACGATACCGTACCGTACGGTACGATACGGTACGATACCATACCATACCATACCATACCATACGATACCATACCATACGATAACGATATGATACCATACCATACCATAACGATACCATACCATACCATACCATACGGTACGGTACGATATGATACCATACCATACCATACCATACCGTACGGTACGGTACGGTACGGTACGATACGATACGATACCATACCATACGGTACGGTACGGTACGGTACGATACCATACGATACCGTACGATACGGTACGGTACGATACGATACGGTACCGTACCGTACCGTACCGTACGGTACGGTACCATACCATACCATACCATACCATACCGCACGGTACGGTACGGTACGATAATAATTTATTTGTCAGATCAGGTCTGAAATGTGTCTTGCGTCACAGCAGCTCCATGTCCAACATCAACAGACAAATATCCAGACACAAATACATGAAACACAAACAACAAACATTGAACATACCAGCAGGATCAGTGAGAGCTGCTCAGAGAGCCTTCAGCGTGCATCTGATCTGGGATCAGCTCTGTGTTCACTGAGAGGACTGACTGGTGCACAAAGGAGTGCTTCAGTCTGACCTTATTGAATCGTGGGACCTTGTTTCTCCGATGAGATGGTAGCAGTTCATATTCACTGAACATGCTTTGGGTCAGAGGTGATGTTGTTGGACAGCCTCACTAGGTTGTTATGATAGGCTGAGTCATAGAGTCTCTGGCCAACAATCTTTGAGCAGCTTTTTAACAGGTGGAGCAGTTTTGATTTTAAATTAAATACTGAGTTGAACTCCAGATCTGATGTCTGTCAGAGGGTCTGGATCAGGTCTACCTTCAGTGAGCGGGAGGTTATGTTCAATATATCTGAATGTTTTTGTTCCAGGCCGATGCTGATGATGTCAGAGAACACGGAGCAGGGCGACGATGTTAGCTTGCTGCCGCCCCACGAGGTGGACCCCCCCCGAGAGGAGGACACACACTGCCCCATGCCCTTCAGGTGAGGAACTGCAGCTCACACTGACAGGTAGAACAGAGAATGTGCTGTTTCTGTGTTGGTCCCTGAAGGCAGCATCTCCCTGGTCCAATGGGATTCCTCCATGGGATTTTGGATTATTGCAGAAAATAATCTGTGACAAACAAACATTTAGTTCAGCAGGAAAATCTCCACATATTAACACCACTTTATGATTTCTGAGGTAAAAAGCTAATGTTGGGCTATAAAGGAACTACAGCACGGTCACATGACTTCATGTCACCACCGCTAAGCTAAAGGTGGCTAATGTTGGGCTATAAAGGAACTACAGCACGGTCACATGACTTCATGTCACCACCGCTAAGCTAAAGGAGGCTAATGTTGGGCTATAAAGGAACTACAGCACGGTCACATGACTTCATGTCACCACCGCTAAGCTAAAGGTGGCTAATGTTGGGCTATAAAGGAACTACAGCACGGTCACATGACTTCACGTCACCACTGCTAAGCTAAAGGTGGCTAATGTTGGGCTATAAAAGAACTACAGCACGGTCACATGACTTCACATCACCACTGCTAAGCTAAAGGTGGCTAATGTTGGGCTATAAAGGAACTACAGCACGGTCACATGACTTCACGTCACCACTGCTAAGCTAAAGGTGGCTAATGTTGGGCTATAAAAGAACTACAGCACGGTCACATGACTTCACGTCACCACCGCTAAGCTAAAGTTGGCTAACCAAAAAAACACTTTCAGAAAATCATTGACCTCTTGACCAGGGGACAGGAAGTGATGAAATGCTGAATCATTCGTGAGTTTTAGGACTCATTCCTGCACCTCTCTATAGATCAGTTTCCTATTTGTATATCTGCTGTTGAAAAGACAGCTGGATATATTTTTCCTGAGAGCTGCACTGAGACTCAGATTCTTTGAGCCAAATGCTAACGTGCTAACGGGCATAGCATCTCTGTCTAACTATTCACCTTCTGCCTGATCCGGGGCGCTTCCACCTCCACCATGTGTTGGTACTTCCAGCATTCTGACTTCATTCTCAAAATCAGAATTTTCTTTTTCTCTCTTCTCATAATTCAGACTTTTTCAGAAAATTACAGCATTTTACCTTTTTCTAAAAATTCTGACATATTTTCTGAAAATCTAAAAATGTTGGATTTTTTCTCAAAATATATATTTTTTTTTTTGGGTTTTCTTTTAAAAAATCTCAGAATTCTGATATTTTTCAGAAATCAGAGATTTTCCCAAAAAAATCTGATTTTTTTCCAAAAGATTCTGACTTTTTCTAAAATTCTGACTTTTTCTAAAAATTCTGACTTTTTCTAAATATTCTGACTTTTTCTAAAGATTCTGACTTTTTCTAAAGATTCTGACTTTTTCTAAAGATTCTGACTTTTTCTAAAGATGACTTCACTAACAGAAGTCAAAACATCCCATCACCTCAGCTGAGAATGAGCTCTAATAAAACTCACTGTTTACATGATGCTAGAGCTAACGGGTAGAAGTACTAAGAGTTTAATAAGGTGCATACACTTTATATTAATTACTGTATTGTTAGTATTTTTATCTTGTAAGTTTATAGGAATTAAATAGATAGTAAAAGTGCATTTTGACCAAATTATTTTTACTTTTTCTCTGATAATTATTAAAAGTGTAAACGTGAGAACGGCCAGAAAACTCCCTTCAGCCACTGGTGTTAGTTTGGTACACTGGAGCATGAAGTTCAGTGTGTGTGAGTGTGTGAAAGGACTGATTGTCTACAAGAGCTACTGTGAGGCACACACACACACACACACACACACACACGCATGCACACACACACACACTCACACACACACACATACACACACACACACACACACACACACACACACACACACACACACACACACACACACACACACACACACACACACACACACACACACTCGCAGATAAAAGAAGTAATTATGCAAACATCTCCAGGCTGAAAGGGGAAAGTGGAGCAGAGGAAGAGGCCGAGCGCACTCTTCCAAACAGCATGTTCAACACGCCGGGAAAAAACACACACTGGTTTCCAGTTCAATTAAAAGTGAAACCAACAAGGCATGTCCGGATAGAAGATATTATTATTATTATTATTATTATTATTATTATTATTATTATTATTATTATTATTATTATTTACAAATGTGTTAAGCTACTGTTAGGGTAAATAACAAAATAACTAAAGATTCCCTCACACTCGGTTTTAGTGTGACGGTGTTTGTGTGTTATATTAGCTCCCTGTCAGCAGAAGAGAATTAAGGCTTTGCCCCAGCCACACACACACACACACACACACACACACACACACACACACACACACACACACACACACACACACACACACACACACACACACACAAGCTTTCACACACCTCCTTCCCATCAGCCCCTCTGTCTCTCTCTGAGCTCTGCTGCCTGAAAACGTGAGCCCCCTGCACGTGTTGTAGGCCACCACACACACACACACACACACACACACACACACACACACACGCACACGCACACGCACACGCACACACACTGATTCTGCAGCTTGTGTCGTACGTGACAGGAATACCAGAGAGACAGTGAGGCTTTCCCTCTCTGTGCATTGTCTCCCCAGCTTTCATCTGCAGCCAAACACACACAGAAACACACACAGAAACACACAGACACACACACACACACACACACACACACACACACACACACACACACACACACACACACACACACACTGTCAGGACTAATGAGGGAGCTGGTTGATTAAGAGGAGGAGGAATCTTCCACAGAGCGTTTTTGTGTCGTAACCCCGTGCACACATAAAGATTTTGAACAGATTTGCTGTGTTTACACACACACACACACACACACACACACACACACACACACACACACACACACACACACACACGTACAAAAATGGCTAAATGTAAGTCTAGCTCAGGGCCAGCACCAGTAGGTCTTAGAAAAAGTTTTGAGATTCTGAGGAAAACAATTCAGAATTTTTAGATTTTGAGAAAGAAATCTGAATGTTTTGAAAAAAGTCAACATTTCGAGAATTTGAGAAAAAAGTCAGATTTTTAAGAAAAAAGTCAGAATTTGAAGACCATGAGGACACTTTAGAATAACTCTCAGAGACAGAAGAACCAGAACATATGAGACTACAGACTGAAGACCATGAGGACACTTTAGAATAACTCTCAGAGACAGAAGAACCAGAACATATGAGACTGCAGACTGAAGACCATGAGGACACGTTAGAATAACTCTCAGTGAAGAACCAGAACACATGAGACTGCAGACTGAAGACCATGAGGACACTTTAGAATAACTCTCAGAGAAGAACCAGAACACATGAGACTGCAGACTGAAGACCATGAGGACACTTCAGAATAACTCTCAGAGAAGAACCAGAACACATGAGACTGCAGACTGAAGACCATGAGGACACTTTAGAATAACTCTCAGTGAAGAACCAGAACACATGAGACTGCAGACTGAAGACCATG